>NC_079516.1:32241711-32356426 GCF_000801105.2 Raphanus sativus
AGAGAGTTATCGGAATCCCACCAAGAGAAACCTTTTTGAGGAGGTTTTATTTCACAAAGAGATTGTGGATGTTCTTCAGAGAAACAAGGGAGACTGAAACTGACATTAGGACAAGGTTTGACAACGTCAGAGAAGAGATGAGAAAAGGATTACTTTGCTAAAGAAGAAGTGATCCTGGGAAGTTTGCAATACCCTGTGTGGTACAAGGTATTGAATTTCCTCACGGCACTATGTACACTGGTTCATCAGTCATCATTTTACCAAAGGTCATTGGCAGACCATTTGGGCCGGCAAGTAGAGCCTTCACCACAGATCTTTACTTTCGTGGATTACTCTCAAGAGAAACTCTGGAGGCTTCACCAAAGACCTAGAGGTTACACATTGGTGATGCTATAGTCCTTGTGGATTTTCATGTCCTAGACATTAAGTTAAATTGGAACTCTTCCCTCTTACTTGGAAGAGCATTTATGGCTACAGTAGGAGTCATATGTGACATGAAGACCAACAGGATGTGCTTGACTATGATAGATCCAGATATCCCTCTACGACTGTCAAGCTTGACAAACCACCAGCCAAATTAGTGGTAAAGGGAAGATGATACTGGTATCATCGCAGTTTGTCATTGTGAAGTTGAGTACGAGACAGAGTACTCGGGATCGATCGACAGTACTTTGACGTCATCCGATCGACACATTTCAAAGTCAGGAGGAGATCGACAACAACTATGGATCCATTCGATCGACAGAGACCCCACCGGATGATGAACTCGATCTACCAGATCATTGCTACCCGAATTTCGCCATCCAACCCAACCAAAAGCAAGATGATTACTCAATAAGGAGTTGGGCAGATAGCG
The DNA here is from genome assembly GCF_000801105.2 of Raphanus sativus. Classification (NCBI taxonomy): domain Eukaryota; kingdom Viridiplantae; phylum Streptophyta; class Magnoliopsida; order Brassicales; family Brassicaceae; genus Raphanus; species Raphanus sativus. The sequence continues at coordinate 32,242,568 of NC_079516.1, forward strand.
GATTTCATGAGAGTTTTGCAGTAGACACAGCCACCTCTTTCCACAGTGGAGACCACAGTGAAGAATATGATGAAGACTATTGGGAAGAGAGAGCTTGGGAAATCTACTTGGAGAATGACAGATTTGCACCACAATCGATCGACAACAAAACGCCCACCATCGATCGATTATCTACTTCATCCAGCAAAACGACATCGTCCATCGATCGACATTGCCAGTATAATATCGATCGATATTAACCCGGACGACTTAAAGGACAAAATCGGAATTTCATCGATTAGGGCAACACATGGGTATAAAAGGTTGACGACCCAAGCCACGAAAATTCAAAACTTTTCACCTTCTACCCAGCAGCTTCCAGCATTCAGAGATTCATCAATGGAAGACTGCAACAACATGTTCAATCGATCAAACAGTGCAGCTAGACGTGCACCATCGATCGCCACCACCACACACCCATCGATCGACACCTTCAACAGAGCTCAACCGAGATCTCATGAACCTTATGATATCAGGAATGTTTCACTAACACCTGATGAATTTGGAATCTTCAGGGACACAGATGGCTATGCAAGAGCTATGGATGGAAGAGTTCTGCACATAACCAGAGAAGACATAGCAGACATCCTCCAAGTTGCCAATGGACCAGAAAACCTGTTCACACAGCAACGTAGCCATCCAAACATCCTACAGCATGTCCAGGACAACCACAACACCAACACAAGGGAGGATCCAGTTCCACAACACTTCGGTCCACCTCGACATTCACAATCGATCGACATCGTTTCAACACCGATGATCGACGGCGGATATCCAGGATCGATCGACAGACCAAGAGTCCGATCGCCCGACAGACGACTGGAGTTTGGACGACGTGCCTTCACTACCGATGGATCCAGGAGATTCAAGTGGGAGGCTAAGGATAAATATGGTGTCTACAGAGATGAGTTTGGCTATGCTAGAGGAGTTGATGGTGAAATCATCCATGTTACCAAGGAGCAAGTAAAGAGTCTTTTGGATAGAGCATCCCTTTTTCACAAAGGTTGCTTACAACTTCCAATACACACACGCTCTTCCCATGCATACACACCACCACCAGTGCCCTACAGTAGAGAGGAGGTGGATGATATGGTGACTGATGTATGGAGAGCTCAGGCGCACCTTGAGGCAAACATGCGCACATTGGTGGAAGACACTTTCCAGCCTTAAGATGTCAGTTACAAAGACTTCCAGAATGATATGGCTGAGATAAGAGTGGAGCTTGGAAACATATTAACCACGCTTGAGAAAGAGGCTACGCCACCAGTATCGACCGACAGAGTACATGTACCATCGATCGACATCGGCAAGACTACATCCATGGACCGACCGGAATGTTCATCACCTAAGAAAGATGAATGGGAGGTTGCTTACATCAATACACGGATTGAAGACGTCTACAGCCCTCTCAACAACAATGTCGAATGGTTAAGCAAGAGGATCGATCTTCTTCAGAAAGAGTTGGACACAATTCACCAGAATGACCAAGCTCAGAATACTACTTTTCCATTGATCGACACATATACTTCATCATCGATCGACAAAAGGTTCGCAGAACTGGAAGATAGGTTGAAAGCGTATGTAAGAAAACATGAACTCTTCAGTTCCCCTATCCTGCGATGCCAACACACAATGTCACGGCAGCTGGAAAAGGTAGAAAGAGACATGAGCATTGTTCAGGCTTATATTGATCTCCGTGACAGCTACGAAGCATCGATCGACAGACCTCGACCAACGTCAATCGACACGGAGCCACCACCAGCGAAGAGAATATGCACTGCAGCAGAAGTTCATGATATCAAAGATCAGCTTTACGAAACCATGAACTCTATGGAGGAGAGACTCACAGAAAGAAGTGATCACATTGAGGAGACTCTCAATGCAAGAGTGACCAATCTTTGCAGAGCTACTGGTCTCTTGAAGAATGAGATACGCACTATGCAGAGCAATCTTGAGTACCAAGGCCAACGTTCAGAATCGATCGACAAATCTGACACGGGATCGATCGACAGTGATCCCAGCGAAGCGACCGACATACCAATTATGGCATCGATCGATACCACCGCCGTGGCCGACAAGGATCAACAAACTCAGGACCAGCACGCAAAAGACCAACATGCCGAACTAAGTGCGCATCCAAGATTTGATTTCCACCAGCATCAGTTAGACACAGAAGATTTGGTCCGAAGGTTGCAAGTAATTAAAGCCGATTTAGCAAAGATATCTCCTAGATGGACACGATCAAGTGATGCCACAAGAAGTTTCACTGCCGCTGAGTCCAAAGATGAGGAAAGTGTTTGCCCACCAACGAACAAAAACCCTCACTGCACCCCATGAGTCACTCACCTACCACAGTCAAGTTAAATGACTTTAACCAAGCGCTGAGTGGGAGGCAACCCACTATTAGGTTTTCTTTTTCTTTATTTTATTTTATTTTCTTTTTGCTTTTATTTTTCGATTTTATTTTGCAGTTTTTATTTAAGATCCAAGTAGAATGATAATTCCATCGACCGACATTCAGCATTCATATCGCTCGACACCACACGACCATTACTAACGATCGACGTAGACCACTACGAATCGATCGACATCTTGTCGATCACGTTTATTCATTCTAACTTGTTATATTTATTATGTTTTATTTATTTACCTCACCACCGGATGTTACACTGGGACAGTGTAATTTAAGTCTGGGGGGGAGTTTACTAATATGTGTTTTTATTTTAATTTTTATTAAAAGGAGTTTACTAATATGTGTTTTTATTTTAGTTTTTATTAAAATGTTTTTCAAATTTATTTTTCGCATAAGTATTAAATAGGAACATTGATATGGATTATTATTTGATTGTCTGACCACTCTTTAGCACTATTCTAGATTACTAATTGCAGATAGTACTAAAGATGCTAAAGTGGATCAACTTGCTATCTATATTCACTAGCTAAGATTGTTTGAAGGAACCAAAGCTGACCTCCAACACTAATACTGACTTATTTGCTTGTCTTGGGGCTTGGATATCACTGGATCGGAATCATCTTACAAGTCTGGAAGGTAAAAAGTCTGTGTGTTTCTGGTTCCCTTCCTTCGCTCTCTTCGGCATCTCGAGATCTAAGTTTATGTTATAAAAGATTGAAATGATTTCTTGAGAGGCAGAGGGATAGGTAAATTACCTGCGACCCCATTATTCTAAATCTCGAGGATGATCACACATTGTGGAAACGAGGGATAGGTAAATTACCTGAGACCCCATTATTCGCTACACTTTGTCAAAAATGTATGAGTTACAATGCAAATGTCAATGAGATGGACTAGATGACCTTTGTGGCATCGAAACCTGTTGAAATTGAAACTAATAAGAGATTCAGTGAAGAGAGAAGAGGGGAGAAAGGGATCAGAGAAGACTACATGTGTGTTCAGATACTTGTTTGAGTTGAATCCATGTGTTCTTTGATCGATACTCCCAAGGTAAAGCCTGCACTTTATTTTATGTTAAGAAATGAGGTTAGTAGAGGGGAATGTCAGATGAGAATTGCTAAGTTGTTGACTAGATGAGTTTAGTTGCTAAGCTAGGATAAGGCATGATGAACTTCTGTGATTAGGATTTTAGACATGAATTGCAAACCCATAGAGTGATGACTTCAATATATTGAATCCTTGAGTTCCTGCTATTTCCAAACCTTTTCCAAAGACTACTGTTTTTGCTTGAGGACAAGCAAAGGAGTAAGTCTGGGGGAGTTGATATACCATGGATTTTACCCGTTTTTAACCATGGTATACTAGTATTTTATTATATATTTAATCTGTTTTCTAGCCTGTTAGGTATGTTTTCAGGTTCAGGAGCATTTCGTGAGAAAGTGATGTTTTGGAGCATTTTGGAGTACAAGAGATGATACACCCGAGTTGACCATTCAAGACTAAGTCGGAAGTCAACATTGCGATTACAATCGATCGATACTCATCCTGAGTCGTCGATCGATGCAGCTGAGAAGATCCGTGTACTAGAAGATTATAATCGATCGATACACATCAGTGTTTTCGATCGATATCGAGGACGGAATGGTTTAGCCGACTACTTCACCAAGACTTCACAAAATTACGAGATTGCCCCTGACGAGTTTTTAACCTAATGGAAATGCTTAAATACTCCTGCAAAGTCTTTTTGACGGCAAGTTTTGAAACCCTTTGAAGCTTGAAGCTTTTCACAACCAAAGCAGAGAGAGAGACTAGAGTTTTATTTGTTTGAGAGAGATTGGAGAGATTTCTCATCTTCTTTTGTATTTCTACTTTATTCTATCTATGCAATTCTTTCATCTATCTATTGTTATGAATTGTTTAGCTATGTCTGAGTAGTCTACTTGTTAGATCTAGGGTTTAAATAGGTTTGTGGGGTTAGCCCCAAGCTATAATTGCTAAGTTGTGATACTCATCAAATGGATTGTACCCTATGCTTGTTTTAGAGTAGCTAACTAGAACATAGATCACTAGGATCTTAGATTATCTTGAATTATCCATTTGAGCGATGCCTGTTTCCCGTTGAGAAGAACGACAGTTCCTCCTTGAGACCACGCGGTCATATTCGGTTCGCGCCTAGGCAGATCTAAAAGCCCGTCGATCGATACCCTACTGGTAAATCAATCGGCGCCGCGAAAGGTGTATCGCTCGATATCTCAAAAGGATATCGACCGACTCTTTTTCTGTGTCATCATGCGAAAGGTGTGGCCAGAGATCTAGATATTTTAACCAGTGATTCATTCACATATGTTAAGCGGCTGAGATCTATAGTATCATGCAAGCAACTTATTAAAGCATTTATAGAGATTATAATCTCCATCCCTGAATAGAAACCCTATGTCTAGCACTCTTTATCCCATTTATACAACCCTTCATATTGTTAGTTGGAGCAACTGCCTTGCTCATTTTAGGATTTGTTATTTTTATTTCTATCATATAAATCAACCTTGCCTAGGATTGATTAGTAGATTTTATTTAATTGGTTCCCTAGCTCCTCGTGATTCGATCCCTAAGTACTACAGCTGTACCTCTTATTTGAGAGAGTAAGCTCTACTGGGTAATTTGAGCACTATCAGACACCCATCAACCCAATCATCTCTCCAAATCGGTGTGGATATGTGTACATCAAAATCAAATTGATCCCTCACTGAAAGAAGTTTCAGTCGTCTCTCCAAATCGTCTTTACTCTCGTATTGTTGCCCTACTGTAAGGTTTAGCAACGACATCTCCAACCTTAGAACCTCCAGATTCCCTTTAGATCCACTAATGGAAAAGTTCTGATATCTTTTCTTGGGAGGTAGCCCCGGTGAATCTTGGTTTTGGAGACTCACCATAAGAACTGAAGTTATCATCTTCAGATGACACACCGTCCGAGTCGTCAAACATATCAAATCGGCTTTCAAATTCATCACTTTCTTCATTTTTTTCGCCTACTTCATCTTCTCCGCCTACTTTGTGTTTTTCTCCTTCCACTTTACTAGAGCAGTCATTCTCTTTATCCTCGTGTTCCTTCTCCAAACTGCAACAATCGTAACACCCACTGTAATTTTCGTCTCTGGATTCAACTTATGAAACTTCTTCTTCTGAGCTAAAACTGAAAAACGTTTTACTCTTCTCTCTTGCTCTGTCATTCAGATTCATTTCCCCATCCTTGTTTTCCGTAATCTCCACACAGAGACGTAGCTGTTTGATTTTCTTTAGGTTCAGAAAACCTTGCAATTGTCGAGTATTGGAGACATAAAATGGTGGAGTGTCGTGCATTATTGTTTTCAAAGTTTTATTCGAGAAAATGTAGCTAAGCTGAATCTAACGCCTCAATTCATTCAATCTGTAATTATCGAGTACAGACTTTGCAAATTCTTCATGTGTTGTTTTCTCATCTAAATGCAGAACTCTATACCCCCTACTGTCGACGTTTAATACATATTTGTTTTTCTTAATCAAGTTACCGGAAAAAATAATTACCGGATCCATAATATCTTTGAGAAAGATGAAGAAAAAAATGAATAAGATAGATAAAGAAGATGAAGAAGAAGATGAACAGACAGATAAACCAAGTTGTAAAGTTTGTTAGTGATGACATGCCAAATCGGAGTTGTTGACATGGTGGATGACATGGAAAATCGCTTAGTCAGCCGGCACACGAATATATAACTCAGCCTTAATAAATCAGTCATCATGTAAACTGTAAGTCAGCCCAAACGTGAATACTATTTCAGTAATTAGACTTTTGCTAAAAACAGTCGTAATTATCATGGAAAATTATAAGGCATCCTTATCGTCAAATTAATCATCCGTCAAACGGATCCTATTCTAGAAATTAATCTTTCGCTGATAAGCCAGTTGTAACTAAGCTGACTTTACTGTTAATCCATCCAATTACGGCTGATTAAATATAACTCAGCTGTAACAACCTCCCATAAGTCGGCTGTAAATTTAATCTCAGTCAGTGGATGTTCGTTAACTCAGCCGGGAAAACTTAACTCAACCGTGTCTTAACTACAACTCAGCCAATTTTTTCATAAATCACACATCCGATGAATAAGTCAGTTGTAACTTGTGTACGTAAGTCAACCGTTTTCCCATAAATCAGCTATATTTCTGTAAGCCAGCCATCACCAACGGCTGACTTATGTTCTTAAGCCAGCCGTTTTCTCTTAAGTCAGCCACATTGTTTAATTTAGTCAAAACGTAACGCTAACTCAACCATAACGACACATATTGCACTTTACGGCTGACTTAATGAAAACACGTGACCGAATTCCTACGTGCCGCTGGGTTTTTGTTTACATGACATTGATAAATAATGGCATTCTTGTAAATACATTTTTTCTCATAACGGAAAAAATGGGCACGCTTGGTATTAAAAAAATGGAAGTAATAAAAATAAGATTTGTATGATTCTCGTTAATTGTCCTAAAATATGTAATCTTTGAGTTAACTTCCCTTATTAAAATAAATTTACCAATCCTTGCAAACCTAGAAAAAAAAATAGTAACCTCACTAATTATGGACTGGATGTTTTAAAAAGCCAACAACTTCAACACCATTAAAAGTCCACGTAGCTTATCAAATATGTTACATCAACACTTCTTCTCCAAAATAAACTGCTCTCACAAATCAAATTGACCAGTATTGTATACAATAAATCATGGTAAACAAAAAAACTCATCACATTTAATTCTTCTTTTCGTTCATTTTCTGGAATCAACTCCTCCGAAAAAATATTATTCAAAAGCAAACAACATTATCATACACATTATTTCCAAATTCAAATCTATCATACAACCAATCAGAGCTTTGGAAATTCTTAGAATCCTCAACATGATTATACAAATCCTACAGGGTCTTTTAACCGCAAGGCAACAAAAGTTGCCTCATACTTAGAACTAATTGTATCTTCTTTCATTTTATTATTGAAAACACTCATAAATATGTTCATAACAAAAATATCTAACAATGTGAAGTTCAAAATTTATTTATAATATCATATCAAAACATTAAAATCAATAGGAAACTAAATAATGTCCTATCTAGTAATGATTTCACAATTCTGTTGGAACGGAAAAACACAAAATCTGAAATCATATACCTACAACTCAACAAAATTAGTTTGAAGATCCAAACAAAATTAGTAAACAAAATTAATACCACAAAATGTGAAACCGTATACCTACGACACAACAAAATTAGTTCGAAGACCCAAACAAAATTAGTAAACAACCCAAACATCATACCACGCATTGCGCTCAATGTCAACTCGACTTTCACACTCCGCTAAGGTAGACATAACGTAACAAAGATCTACAATTATATATCCAAATCATTATGTCGCTATTAATTTTTGAATCAATTTAATTGATTATACATTTTATAATATTTTACATCAAAACTTACATAAGTAAGATAAACGAATATTTAGATAATTAAGATAAGTTGAAGCTTTTTATGTAAAAATATGAAAGTTCTAAATAGTTGATTTAAGAAAAAATAAAATGTAGATTTAAGGGGAGGGTCCAATAAACGACTTGGAAATTAATTGGAAACAAATTTATAAACAGTGAAATGAAACATTTATACAGTTATATATAATTTCCAATAACAAAAATGGATAGTAAAAATTTTGAAATGCGTAAAACAAAAATAATGAATCATTTAAAACGAATTTTATAATTGTTTATCTACTTCTATTTTATAATAGACTATACTATTTATAAATAAAATAGATATACTAAATATATAATCAAAATTTAAATTAAAGAAAATTCAGAGCGTAGCAGGGCCGAGTATATATATATAAATGAGTAGCCTCTCTTAACACTTTGCGCCACGTCAGCATCATAAATGCAGTAAATTGCGCCACGTCAGCATCATAAATGCAGTAAATTGCGCCATGTCAGCACCAAACTTCCTTCTTTTTCTCCTTATGTTTTCGAGTCTTTCTGGTCAGCACACATTTTTGGTCCATTAAGCATCGCTTTAAATATTTGAAAAAGAACGTCATACATGGTTGACAACATGGTTGACAACCTGGTAAACACTATTAAAATAATAATACTCTCTATGTTTCAAAATAATACATATTTTAGGATTTTCACACCTATTAAGAAAACACATTAAAACGTAGTTATTAATACATAGTTTTTGTAATTTTATATTTCCTATATTTTTTAAACCAAGAATTCAAGAAATGCAATTAATATTTTTGAAACACACCATTTTTCATTATTAGTTGACAAAAAGTATATCAAAATATGAAAAATACATCTTTAAAAAAAAATTATTTCCTAAAACATGCATCTTTCTGAAACGGAGAGAGTAGTAGAAATCCATCCTAATTCGTGCAACAATAATCATTTTTATGATATGTAAACATTGATACAATTTCATTTCAAAGTTAAATAACTATATATATATACAATATAACCTCTTTAAATTAATAATCGATAAACTAATATCTCTATAAACACTACAAGAAAACAGCACTTTGGCGAGGAAAATTAACGAGGAAATATAATCCTCGTAACTTTACGACGATTTTACGAGGAAATTACAAAGAAAGAAGTAAACCTCGTTATTTCCTCGTAAAATAACGAAGAAAATATTTCGTCGTAAAACCAACGTAACTTTACGTGGTCTTAACGAGGAAATACACTTTCCTCGTAAAGACCAAGTAAAGCTTGCATTATCTTTACGAGGAAAAGAGGAAATATACTTTCCTCGTTAAATCAACGTAAGATTACGTCACCTTTACGAGGAAATGATATACGTGAACTTAACGAGGAATTTTGAAGCACGTTTTTTTTGGCTACCTACCTATTCTTCGCAAATTCATCGCAAAACTTCAACTACCAGATTCGAAAATTTTCTATAAATATGGAAGTTTCAACATCATTTTAAACACACCAACAAGAAGAAAAAAAACATGAAAGGAAAAAAATGTCAGGCTCCGGGAATGTCTACGAGTTGCGGAGGTGGATGTATATGCATAGAGATGCTAACGGGAGAGTGACGAAAGAATACATTGCGGGACTGGAGACATTTATGAATCAAGCAGATTCCACACCGCTCGCCCTAGAAAGCGGTAAGATGTTCTGTCCATGTCGGAAATGCAACAATTCGAAATTGGCAAATCGTGAAAATGTTTGGAAGCATTTAATAAATAGAGGTTTCACGCCAAATTACTATATCTGGTTTCAACATGGAGAAGGTTATAATAATTATGATCAGAATGAAGCTAGTAGTAGTAACAGCAATTTTCAGGAAGAACCGGTTGCTCATCATTTGCATAATGAACATAGTTACCATCAGGAGGAGCAGATGGTAGATTTTGATAGGGTTCATGATATGGTAACTGATGCATTCGTAGCTCATGATGAAGATGAAGAACCTAACATAGATGCAAAAAAGTTTTATGAAATGTTAAATGCGGCGAATCAACCACTTTACAGTGGTTGTAGAGAAGGTCTTTCTAAATTGTCGTTGGCTGCTAGAATGATGAATATTAAAACTGATCACAATCTACCTGAAAGTTGCATGAATGAATGGTCAGACTTGTTTAAAGAGTATTTGCCGGAAGACAATGTGTCTTCAGATTCTTATTATGAGATTCAGAAACTGGTTTATAGTCTTTGGTTGCCTTCAGAGATGATAGATGTTTGCATCGACAACTGAATGATCTACAATCTGCCACCGGAGATGTGCATGCAACGGGAGGTGCTATTCTTGACCATATTAATACCTGGTCCGAAACATCGTAAAAGGTCGCTGGATGTTTTCCTGCAACCACTGATAAAAGAGTTGAAGGATTTGTGGTCAACAGGGGAGAGGACGTATGACTGCTCAACGAAGACGAATTTCACGATGCGAGCGATGCTTTTGTGGACCATAAGTGACTTTCCTGCCTATGGGATGTTGTCGGGATGGACTACACATGGGAGATTAGCTTGTCCATATTGTAATGGAGCGACAGATGCGTTTCAACTGAAGAATGGGAGGAAGACAAGTTGGTTCGATTGTCATCGTAGATTTCTTCCCATTGGCCATCCGTACCGAAGAAACAAGACATTGTTTAGGCACAAAAGGATTGTGAGAGACACTCCTCCTCCATATTTAACTGGAGAAGAAACTGAAAAGCAATTCGATTACTATGGAGCTTTGGAAACAGTTCCTCGTGGTGGTAATTGGCATGTTCCCCCTAATATGCCTGATTCTTACGGTGTTCATCACAACTGGCACAAGAAGAGTATATTTTGGGAGTTGCCATATTGGAAGGATCTTCTTCTGCGCCACAACCTCGATGTGATGCATATAGAGAAAAATTTCTTTGAGAACATCATGAATACAATATTGAATGTCCCGGGGAAGACAAAAGACAACATAAAATCGAGGTTAGACTTGCCGGATATTTTCTCAAAAAGCGAGTTACATATAAACAGCAATGGGCAAGTTCCTGTTCCGATATTCAGATTGTCTTCAGAAAAAAAGTCGGTGTTGTTCAACTGGGTAGCATCAGAAGTGAAATTCCCCGATGGGTATGTTTCAAATCTGTCTAGATGCGTTGAAAAGGGTCAAAAGTTCTCCGGGATGAAGAGTCATGACTGTCATGTCTTTATGCAACGACTACTTCCCTTTGCTTTTGCGGAGCTACTTCCTACAAACGTACATGAAGCACTTGCAGGTACTATATTATATATTGCAGTTATTTTATATATAATGATTTAGTTTGAAATATATTTGACTAATATGTGTATAATTGTATTTGGAATATACAAGGCATTGGAGCATTTTTCAGGGATCTGAGCACCCGCACCCTTAAAGTAGAAGTCGTGGAACAGCTTCAAGAGAACATTCCCATCTTATTGTGCAACTTGGAGAAGATATTTCCTCCTGGGTTTTTTGACGTAATGGAGCATCTAGCTGTCCACCTCCCATATCAGGCATTGCTTCGTGGACCTATACATTACGGATGGATGTATCAGTATGAGCGAGCCATGAAATATTTGAAGGGAAAAGCAAAGAACCTTGCAAAGGTTGAAGGTTCTATAATTGCTGGAAGTTTGACGGAAGAAACTTCTCACTTCACATCGTACTATTTTGCGTCAAAAGTACGTACTCGGAAAAGAGCTCCAAGGAGATATGATGATGGTGGTGTCGCGCCAACATACGCAGTTGCTGGTGTTCCAGACATCTTTAGCCAGATTGGGCGACTGGGTGGGAAATCAAAAGAGGTTTGGTGGTCGAGTGAAGAAGACGCTCATAGTGCACACACCTATATTCTACTCAATTGTGAGGATCCATTGATTCGTTATTTTAAAAGGTAACATAAATGGACACATATAAATTAACACATATATATAATTGCCAAATATTAATTAATATAAAATGTGATTTTACAGCCTATTTGTTTCACAAGTCGAAGAAACATTCCCTGGTATATCCACAACTGACGTAGACAAAAGAAAAGATCAACACTTTATAAAGTGGTTGAAGAATCAGGTATTAACTCAAACTCTTTATTCATAAATGATCTGTATTTTAACGTTCACTTTGATTTTGCAGGTTGATTTTGACGACGATGCAGATTATCCTAAGTGGTTACATGAAGTAATTCAATCTCCACATGTAAAGGTCACCACCTCACAGATGTATTTCACACGAGGCTATACTTTTCACATATATGAGTATGGTAGACAGCGGGCGACCAGTAACTATGGAATATGTGTGAAAGGGGAAACCGATTTCTACGGTATCTTGACAGAGATTATTGAAGTGGAATTTCCAGGGATATTGAAGCTGAAATGCGTCCTCTTCAAATGTGAATGGTTCGACCCCGTCGTCAACAGAGGTGTTCGGTTTAACAAATTCGGCGTAGTTGATGTCAATGGTGGACGAAGGTACAACAAATTCTTTATTTGGCATCCATGAGCAGAATAAGCTTACTTCTATGTTTTCTTTATTTTTCAGGTACAACAAATTCGAGCATTTCATCTTAGCTTCACAAGCAGATCAAGTTAGCTACCTTCCATACCCTCGGATGAGAGAATCGGGAATAAATTGGTTATCTGTGATCAAAGTTACACCTCGAGGACGAATCATTAGTGGAGAAGAACCACCATTGCAAGAAGAACAGATAAATGAAGTCGAGGAACCTGAACAACAAATTGATGACATTCTTCTCATTGATCCGCATAATCATGAGTATGAAGATCTTACCGACGATGGCACAGACGAAGCAATGTGATTCGATTATTTTAATCATGAAGACGAGTTTAATGAAAATGATGATGTTTCTAGTGATGACGAAAATGTATCCGATTGATGTATTTGTGTTTTAATATGATTGATTTTCAGACTTAATGCATGTGATTAGATTATTTTAATCATGAAAAACTATTTAATGTATTGAGATTATAAGAATTTGGGAATGTTTATAAAGAATTTGGGAATGTTTATAAAGAAAAAAAAATATTGAGGTTTGAGGTTTTGAATGAAAAATAAAAGATTGAGGTTTGGGATTGGAATATGAATATGAAGAGTAGAAGATAGGAAAGATGTTGTTTGTGGTTTGGGGTTTTTGATTTTAGGCGTTTAGAAAGCAAACCTCGTTAATTCCTCGTAGTTTACGACGAAATAACGAGGAAAATAGAAAAAAAAAGAAAAACGCGGCCTCGTTAATTCCACGTAAGACAGAATCGTCGTAAAGACCTCGTAAGCTTACGTGGAATTACCGAGGCTTTCTGTTGTTTTTTTAGTTCCTCGTTATTTCCTCGTGGATTTACGAGGTTTTAACGAGATATGTTGTCTAAACCCCTAAACCCTAAACCCCAAACCCCATCTTTCTTATCTATTTTGTCTAAATCCCAAACTCTAAACCCCATTAATAATTTTATAATTTTCAAAAGATTATATTTTTAAATCTTCAAAAGATTATATTTTCAAATCTTCAAAAGAATATATTTTCAAATCTTCAAATGATTATATTTTCAAATCTTCAAAAGATTATATTTTCAAATCTTCAAATGATTATATTTTCAAATCTTCAAAAGATTATATTTTAAATCTTCAAAGGATTATATTTTTGTTGCAAGATAAAAAATTTAAATAAATAATTTGATTTTGTATAAGTTTAAATTAGAAAGAAGAGATTGATATTAGAAGTTAAAGAATTGTGGTTATAAATTTTGAGGTTTGAAATGTTAAGAATATTGAGGTTAAAAGGAAGATATGTTATGAATATATGAAGTAGAATATAAGAAAGATGGGTTTAAGGTTTGGGGTTTTTGATTTTAGAGGTTTAGAAAGCAAACCTCGTTAATTCCTCGTAGTTTACGACGAAATAACGAGGAAAATAGAAAAAAAGAAAAACGCGGGCCTCGTTAATTCCACGTAAGACAGAATCATCGTAAAGACCTCGTAAGCTTACGTGGAATTACCGAGGCTTTCTGTTTTTTTTTTATTTCCTCGTTATTTCCTCGTGGGTTTACGAGGTTTTAACGAGATATGTTGTCTAAACCCCTAAACCCTAAACCCTAAACCCCAAACCCCATCTTTCTTATCTATTTTGTCTAAATCCCAAACTCCAAACCCCATTAATAATTTTATAATTTTCAAAACATTATATTTTTAAATCTTCAAAGGATTATATTTTTAAATCTTCAAAGGATTATATTTTCAAATCTTCAAAGGATTATATTTTTGTTGCAAGATAAAAAATTTAAATAAATAATTTGATTTTGTATAAGTTTATATTAGAAAGAAGAGATTGATATTAGAAGTTAAAGAATTGTGGTTATAAATTTTGAGGTTTGAAATGTTAAGAATATTGAGGTTAAAAGGAAGATATGTTATGAATATATGAAGTAGAATATAAGAAAGATGGGGTTTAAGGTTTGGGGTTTCGATTTTAGAGGTTTAGAAAATAACCTCGTTAATAACTCGTAACTTACGAGGCTTTTACGAGGAACAGAAAGACGGGCCTCGCTATTTCATCGTTTGATTTGGGACGGGCCTCGCAATTTCCTCGTAAGGTTACGTGGTTTTTACGAGGAACAAAAAGATGGGCCTTTTTAATTCCTCGTAACCTTACGAGGAAATTGCGAGACCTTCGTAAGTTATATATACAACCGCACAAACCTCACACTCTCCATTCCTCCCAACTTCCTCTCCATTTCCTCCCCATTTCGTCTCCAACTCCTCTCCCATTCCTCTCTCCTCCGAAAATGGTAATTTCCTCGCCCCCATAATTAGTTTAGACAATTTAGATAGGTGGTTAGTTTAGGTGGTTAGTTTAGGGAATTTAGATAGGTTTACGGATTTTATGTTCGTTAGATAGATTTTTTAATTATTGATGATAGATTTTTTAATTATTGATGATCATAATCTCAAAAAAAATATATTTTTGCAGGTTCGCAAGCACTTGCTTACTGCTCACTACATGGAGATGTTCGGTGAGCCTGGTAGTCAGTTAGACCCGCCAGGTTCTTCTTCAGGTGCCGGCGGTTCAGGTTCTTCGGATCAGGAGTCTGTTCCCGAGACTCAGCATTTCTTCCCTCCGATGCCTCCTCCGATGGATCATCCGATGCCTCCTCCGATGGCTCAGCCGATGGCTCCTCCGATGGCTCCTCCGGTGCCTCCTCCGATGGCTCCTCCTGAGATCCCCGCCGCTGTTCATTCCGATCTCATGGTGCCACCTACTGTTCCCTTCTCGCAGTACACTGTCGAGGATATTCTCGGTATGCCAGGCAGAGCTGGTTTACCAATCATATACCCCGACAGACCCGACGGGACTATGTGGTAAGTGCATTTTTTAAATAATTATTTTAATTTATAACTTCATTAAATAATTTAAATTTTCATTTTTTCCAGGTTTGGGGTTGACAATTGCCTTGCGACAGATGTAACCGAGACGATTAAAGGTTACTTCTCCATGGCGCATCCAAACTGGAAATTGACGCCGATCTACATCCGAAAGACGTGGTTCAAGATTTACGCTGTAAGTAATTCTATTAATTAATTTTTTTTTTTTAATAACCGATTATTAATTTTTTTTTTGCAGCAAAAGTATCATTGGTCCATCGGGGTCAGTGAGAGAGTGAGGAAGGCGTTTTACGAGAAGGCGCAAGTTTGCTTGTCGGACACGGTTTGCAACTGGAAGGGTGCCTGGATCGTCAAGGGGTACACCCGTGGCAAACCCGCTGAGCTTACCACGGATGTTTGGGACGGCCTCATCCGTTACTGGAAGGATCCCAACTCCATTAGGATCGCAAACATTTGTGCTGCCACCCGTAACACGGTAGACGAGCACGGTAACGGCCCGATGCAACACTCTACGGGCCAAAAACCCATGCCGGTGTCCGTTTGCAAATGGTACGTAATTAAATAATAATTTTTTAATTATTATTTTTAATATAATTATATATATTTCTAACAATTTTCTTAAATGTTTTTAGGCCAAAGAGTTGGGACGTCTCCCGACTCTTCCGGAACTTTACGAGCGGACCCACAAGAACAAGGCGGGCCAGTTTTTAGATGGCAAGTCCGAGCAAATCTACAACGACGTAATTGCTCGGGTTGAGGAGCGCCAGACTCAGCTGACCCAGCAGTCCGCCGACGGATTACCCGTTACCTTATCCACAACTGAAATGGATAAGATTTACGAGGAGGTAAATTTTTAACATTATATCTTTTTAATTATTAATTCATTAAATTTACCTTTTAAATTTAACTAACAAATATATTTTTTTTGTTTTTAAGGTTGTCCCTAAGAAAAAGGGACGTACGTTGGGGATCGGTTCGGTCAATGATGTCCCGAGAGCGACATCGTCTTATGCTCAGTGACGGACCGAAGAAGTCACTCAGTTGCGTTCCGAGCTGGGCGCGACCAAAAGCCGTGTGAGTGGACTCGAGCCTTCATCGACGTTATAGCGTCCACAAATCCGGAATGGGAAGCTTTGTTGAGGAACATGAAACAACAAAATCTCATTCCAGGCGAGTCATCGGGCACACATAACGAGGAGGATGTTACGAGGAGGAGCGAGGAATTCTACGAGGCGATGAACGAGCCTTAGTTTTTTTAGTTTTTTTTCGGTTTATGTATTATAAAATCCAAAACTTAATTATATATAAAATATTTTGTTGCTTCTGAATTTTATTTAAAATTTATTTGTAAACCCAATATTTAAATACTTTTATTTTATTAAATTAATAATTATTATATTTATCAAATAATATTTTTATTAATTCGAAAATTGGCACTGTACGAGTTATTTACGACGAAAAGATTTCAGAGGAATTTACGAGGAAAGCCTTTCGAGGTTTTTACGAGGAAAATATTTCAAGGACTCTACGTGGACTTCACGAGGAAACCTTTTCAAGGAAGTTACATCGAATTTACGAGGATTTATTTTCAAGGATCTTACTTGTAAGTAACGGTGCGTGTTCCGCGTGGTTTCTACGAAGAAAGCCCGCGAGTGATTTACGAGGAAAAGCGGCGAGGAACTTACGACGAAATATTAACTTCGTCTTTACGAGGAAATAGAAGACTCGCTAGTCTACGAGGAAATGTCGACGAAAGTTTTGTTACGACGGACGATAAACGACGAAACACTTTTCCTCGTTAATTCCTCGTAAACATCCTTTTACGAGGAATTAACGAGGAAAATGGCCCTCGTTAAACATATGTTTTCTTGTAGTGAAATTAATATAATTTCATAGTCCTAAATTGAGTTTTTGGTTCAATTAGTATCTCGATAAATTAATAATCTCTATAAATTAATAAAAAAATTATAGTTTTGGTGTAGTCCCAACATTATTAATTTATAGAGGTTTCACTGTATATATTGAGTCATATTAACTTATATATTTCTCGATCACATTTATCAACGTGGAATTTTTAGCCACGACAGAAAATCAAGTGATGGCCCTAGCTCAGTAGACAGTCGTCCTCTCGATGACCCTAGTTTAGATTCTTCTGCAAAAAAATCTTTGAAATGCCTGCCATTTACATTAAGAGGTTGCTATTAACCTACACATTTATTCTTAGTAAACGCGAGCAGTCACTACGTCTCATTAATTGCCCAGTACTGCCCTAGCTTCTTCGCAATCTGTAACCTATAAAAACAGTGTGCTGATTCTCACGTATTCATTACACCTTTCCTCTCCACATACGGGCATTAACCTCTGCAAACCATCGCATCCTCCCAGCTATTGATTTTCCAACTGAAATTCGGACATTGTAGTTAGATCGTAGTCATACGCCTTCTATATTTTGGGAAGCTATGAAGGTGAAGAAAGATATTAGAAAAGGGTTCAGCAACATACCCGAAAGAGTGTGTTACCAATACTGTGTATAAAGAGATGTTCAATAATCTGTGAGATCCATAGGTACGTTCATATTCTCTGTTTTAGCACCCCAAAGGCTGCAAGATCAAAAAGTAACAAACGATCGTTATACAAACTTCAGATTACAAGTCCTGCTGCCTCACCCACCACACTTTCCATAATTTGGCAAACATTTCCATTAAGCTTCGTCAAACCAATGTCCTCGCTAGATGGTGTATGTGTGTTCCTCATGCGTCGTGAATTATATAGCAAGTTTTTTTAATTATTAACAACAAAAAACATAGAGTTAAATGTGTGAAAAATTATAACTATTCGGAACTGAGCTACTAAACATTGAATACATATTATACTCAGTTGCAGATCACCTCCCAATTCTACCATCTCACAAACTACCGTCTTCTACTGCCAACAGCAGTTAAAAAATCTGGACATAACCCAGGGGCCACAGAAAGCATGAACTTATAAGGATATGCTCCGAATAAACAATACTTATGATCCCCCGGCCACATGTTCGTCATTCTGTATTCATCCACCACCTTATATCCAATATCCAGCATTACATGATCAACGGAGAGCCATGTTTAGCAAAAGAGTAATATGAGTGGAGGGTTTAACTTTTCAATCATTCAAAGCTGAATGCAGCTCAATTGGCGGCGTGTAATACCATAATATATATTATGTAATATGCAAAAAAAATTATTATAATATTTACATGATTTTTTGAAAAACAAATAACAAACTTTAATATATTTTTAATATATCTGCATGTTACATTAATTTATTATTTTATTTTTGTATTAAAATATTTTAACTAATGTATTAATACTTAAATATCAAAAATAGTTATTTTATATTTTAATTTTTCAAAATTGTAGGCTCCCATGAATTTGGGGTTCTATTTCATTGTTTCATGAATATGCCCTCAAGACTGACACTGTACATGTGCCTATGATAATTTAACTATAAATTGACGTCCCGTAAATATAACATTAGAGATAGGGGAATTTTCAAAAATACCACTTTCAAGGTACCATTATTCATCTTTACCACCGCAAAAGACACATTTTCAAAATACCTTATTTATTAAAATGGTAAAGACTTTTATATCTTTATTTTTATATGTTTTTCAAAATTCTAATCCCAAATTCTAATTCCTAAACCTCCAATTCTAAACCTTAAACCCAAAATCTTCAACTCTAAACCCTAAACCCTAAACTATATACCCTAAATTCAATATCCTAAACCCTAAACCCTAAAGTCTAAACTATAAACCCTAAATCCTTAACTCTAAACCCTAAATCTTAAACTCTAAACCCTAAACTATATACCTTAAACCCTAAAACATCAAATCTAAACTCTAAATCCTAAACCTTTAAATCTAGACCCTTCATTAAAAGTAGTGGTAAAGTGGTTAGTGTAAACATGAAAAGTGGTACTATGAAAATGGTATTTTTGGCAATTTCTCTTAGAGATATGACTGGTAAACCTGAGAATAAATGAGAGGAAATAGAATAGAGCAATTAGGTGAAAAAGTTGGAAGGTAAAAACAATATTAAAATAATGAAAACTAAACCCAGCACAACTGATTTCTTCTTTACTGATACAGAGGGAGAGAAAACAATAGTACGCATAATAAAATTATAAAATATAATTAATTTTCTTTGCACCTGATTGGTAAATTAATCAGCTGAACCGAGAATAAATAAAATAAAGCTGAACTATTATCACTTATAGTGTCATGCGGTCACACTCTACATGTCCAACGTAGACCCAACAATAGTATGCATTCAATAGAAACCCATATATATATATATATATATATTATATATATATATATATATATATATTTGTTTACAAATGAGCAACGGCTAGTAATCACTACTGAAACAAAACAACTATTGGCTCGGTAGCCCCTTCGATCATCGATCACAAAAGTTGACATTTTGAATATCCAGACAGAAGCTGGACTAAGTAAATATAATCACTGTAGACAGCACAATTGGCCTCCTTAATATCTAATAGTTATGTTAAACAAAAACCACAAACCAAACATGAACCACGATAATTTCCGTTAAACAATAAACACACATATGCAAAGTCAACAACCCTGCGGGAAGCATGGATAACCCCTAGTATATATGGTGCAGCCCTGAAATGGTTGTCTCCCCCTGGATCTTTTGAAGGGGGTGTGGGTGGATGAAAGGTGATAATGATGGACTTTGCTTAAGAGCTATGGATTATTCAGAAGCTGTTTTTACTGCTCCACAGACACAGAATCACCCTGCTTAGTGTCTAGGATGGATCACAGAGATAATCCTTGCAAACAGAGAATCAAAGACTCAATCTGTATCAAGGCTTGTGGATTAATGTGGGACACAAGAGAGATGGCTTGCTTCATGATACTCCAAGGCTTCTGATCTGGATATGACACACCAAATCAAAGAACCCAAGCTGGATATTACACACCAGCAGAATTGAGAGAAAACTCAAAACAAAGAGATGAAAAACAATGTCGATTCCTTGATTTCTTGCCCCAAAACGTGGCTACATAAGTTGCAACAGAAAATAGAAAACCTAATCCTAAACCAAAAATGGTTTACTAAAATCTTAATCCTAATTAAAATTGGTTTAATAATCCTAATTGTCTTTGGTTTAAATTAAATGAAAGCCCACATAACCAGGCCTATTACATTGCAATTAAATTAAACCAACATGCTGGTTTATCTTGAACTTCTCCTCTTGAACCAGCCCCCACGATTTTGAACAAGTCTTGGAGACTCTTCTCTTGCATTCTCAGCCTTGCTCTAGTCACTGGTCTACTCCACACACTAGTTGGTTCATTGGATAGATCTCTCTTGCTCAAGTTCACTTCATTATCACCAGCTTCTAGTCCCTCTTCTAAGTCAGTCTCTTTGGTATCACTTTTATCCCCTTGCTCAGCTTCAATCAGCTCTTCCTCTCATCAGACTCCCTCAGCTCCTCTCCAATGTCTCTGCTCATGGCTACACCAAAATATATATAGCTCTCTTCCCATTCAGTACTCACCGAGAGAACTATTAACAGAGAGAATTACATACACCTAAATGGCGACCAGCAAAACTGTGAGGCCTAAAATATATGCAAACTTTTTATGTTGTTTTATGTTTCCTATGTATTTCCTCTTATCTCAATTGTATATACCAAATATTTAACACAGGTCTTCAACATGCTATTCCTTTTAGATCAATTCTATAAATCGGCCTGATCTACAAGTGACTAGCCTAGAAAACTAATCTTAAAACATCTTTTATGATTTCACAGACATGCATAGCATAAACCCTTCATCTAACAAAATAAGTGTAAGAATCTGACTTTGATTTAGTCGAAGAGTGACTCAAAAACATTTGGATCATCAGTTGATAAACCTGGAAATAAATTTTTGGTTTCTTTATTTTTGTAAGCTATGTCGGTGGATCTTAGCAGAGAAAGATAATAAAACAATGAGTCCAAAGAGTATCAAAGACAATACAAATTTCTGTCTGTCGTCCTTTACAACAAAGCAAACAATTAGTTAGGTTAGATCACGTGCTTCCTTATTTTCCCGGACAAAACTGTTGAGATTTTATTGGACTTGGTACATGATATAACCAAAGTATGTTTCTCTTATATTGTTTTATGGCCAGTTTTAATCATTCATATTTTGTTTATAGAAAAATTTATTCACTAGAAAACAATCATTTCATACCCAACATATCGCGATATTTTAATTCATACCCAACTTAAATGACCGTGGAAAATATACATGAACTTTTGAAATTTTCAAATAACATATCTAATGTTTATTATTTTTTGCGAAATCATACACCACTCCCCATATCAGCTGGCACATCATCTAATTTTGTCAACATAGAAGCTACTATATCATATAAACTAGATTCTGACCCGCCCTTTATAGGGCGGGTATATTCTTTTGTTTTAATCTTTTGAAAATTTTAATTTTTGTATTTGTGTTTTTTTCTAATCATATTTTTGTTTAATATTAATTTAATTTAATATAATTTTTGGTAACTATATTAAATCTGTCAAGTTACATAACTATACACTTATGGTACATGCATTTCAGAAATTATTTTGAACTTTTTAAAATTTATAACATATTATATTTTTTTAATAGTTCCCGCATAATTAGTCAAAAATATTCATACTAAAAAAAGATCTGATTCGGATCCGACTTGAAAATCAAACTCTCATACTCTATTAGACATGGACTATATACTTGAATGGTTCTTATAATGTGTTATTTCCGAAAATCAATATCAAACCCAACTCCCACTAAAAACCGAACAAAATTTTGAAAAATATTTGAAAAAATAATTTTATTATATTCTGTTAAATATATGTATATAGTCTTCACTAAGTTTAAGTATAATCACATTTAGTAAATTTACTAAATATTTTCTAGTCGATAACTTATTTAAAATTCGTTAAACTAAATGAGTTTATAAAAATATTTTTTTGAAATCCAAAGGATCACAATTTAAAGACATCTTGAGCTTTTTTATTTGGAAAATATACATGGTTACCAAATATGTTTTTAGTGTGTAAATGTTTTACACGTAAATCATTTGTTTAATGGGTAATAGTAATAATGTCATGTTTTACTATATTTGGGTTTACGAATCTCATTTACAATGAAACGGACTGTTCATTGATATTGATAATGTTTCGAAGCTTCACTGATGGCATTAGAAAGAAAACAAATCTCTGCAGTTTTCTATATTCAGATTATATTAATTAAATAAAATAAAGAATAAAACATGACGTGAATTCGAAATGGGCTATTTTTTGTAACTTATTTTGTAGAGAATGAACGATTTAGCTATTTACATTTTTTTGGTTAAACAAAAAAACGTATAGGTCCGAAAAGGTTGGAACTAAGAGGAAGTTAATAACAATATATTTATATTAATTGTTAGTTTTGTTAGATGAAAATAGTACATGTCAGTATTTAAATAAAAGCAGATATGGTTATATAAAAAAAATAGTAAGTGGCTCCTTAAATAAAGGAAAAAATAATCGGACTAAACTAATATCAATGGGGCATATGATCCAAAATTAATTGTATTGATATTGTTTTTTGAAATTAAAAGATTTTGTGAAATAATAAATATAACTAATATCATAGGTTTTAAATAATACAATAGCAATGTCGTGTAAATATTTTCAAAACAGAAGTGTGTAGGATTTGGTTAAAATTTTCAATTTTATATGCTTTAAAAGCGCGGGATAACTATTTGGTTAATTTTTTCAATTTTAAAATTATTATCTTTTTTGGTTTGAAATTACTATTTGATTTTTGACATCTTTAACTGAGATTAATTTATTTTGACGTCTTATAATGATAGTCATTTGAGTTTTAGATTTGTGTCAGTTTTGGGCTATTCAGTTTTTAATTATAGCGTTTAGGTGTTTCGCACCCGTTTATGAACTATACATTTTTTCAGATCAGATAGGTTCGGTAATGTTGGGATCAAATTGGGTTGTTATAATCCATAAAACCCGTGAATCAAATTAAAAGTAGTTTGGAGTTAATTTAAGTTTAAACCCAAAAATTTGATAAACGTCCAAAAACCTAAGTTAAACCTGAAAAAAATCAGGTAATATTCATGTAATTCAGGTCATTAGATATTTTATTTTTAAATTATATATATATATATATATATAATTAATATTTTATTATATTTTAAACATTCTGATACTATTCGGTGTGATTTTTGTTTTTCTGATTTAGAAAATAAGATCAGTCCGGGTTTTTGTAAACTGGCATGCGGGAGTTGTATATTGTAATTGATTTCGTTTGAGTAGTTTTAGGAAACTTTGTTATTTAAAAATATTTGTTAACAATTTTTTTTCCCTGCGGAGGTTCCTGATACAAAACTCTCCGATTCATGGACAAATGTCAACGAATTAGTCAAACCAAACATGTTCATGTTTACAGACTTTCCACGGCTCAGTCAATAGAGGTAAAACTATATGATGTTTTATTAATTAACTTCTATCCCAATTTAGTGAAAATGTTCTTCATCATGCTCATATTTTTCGTCATCCTCTTTCATGGCATTTCCTGTCCTATCACTCTCTTCTATTTCAGATAGAGCCTTGGAGATATGGGGCATCACAGTAGAAAAAGATCATGTCCCCTGCTGTGTAATCAACTGCTGAAGTTTCCTACTCTTTAACATCAGAGGAAAGCTGAGAGGTACACAATATATGAGTGAACAAAAAAATCTTATGAAAACAACAGACAAAAGCTGAAGTGTTTATTGATTGCTATCTTCCAATTAAAGCATAGGATCGACATCCACTGGAACTTTTGAGAAAATCTTGCAACCATCAGACCAAGGATTTTGGTCAAAAGCCACTACTCCACCTCAACTTATTAGTGAAGTTTGGAATTCAAAAACTCTAAGAGTCTCAAGCAAAGATCGGTTGGAAATACCTGTGACATCTTTAGCTCTGTTATCTACCAGAGTAGTTATCAATCAAGAAAAAATCAATGACAATGAATCAGTCCTCTATTTTGAAAATTTATAATTCCTTGAGAACTTTTTTTAAAAAGATAACTTACATTGCTTTCATCATTTCGGCTTCTTTTGGCAATCATGAGATGTGGCTCCTCTCATTCCTCAAAGAAAATCCTGCAAGGGCAGAGATCTTTTGCCGAAGGTGAAATCTATGAGCTCTGGATGAGAACCGTACCGACGTACATGACGCATAGATGTACAATTGATAGTATTGACGTGAAGAGCATTTCTTTCCAGAAAGATATGATTAAATTCTTACGTAGTTATTTTTAAAAATATTACAAAAGTGTACCTCCTAACTTTGAGACTTGGTGCTGCTACTCTGCCAGGAGCTTTAAGGGCCCTGCTAACATGCCTCTGCATTGCACATAAAGGGTAAAACCCAGTCACATGGACTACACAAATGTTTTCATGAGAACATCAAATTAGACACTGAATAAAAGACCCACCAAGCCAAGCAATTAATCAAACCAGCTTCTAAATGCAACTTACAGCGTTTCACAATGGCAACATCTAGAAAGTAAGCATCTAAGCACTCAGTGTATGTCAAAAATTGCGATACAGAATTCAGAAAACATGTATTCCCAGGATTCTTCAAACCCACCCTACAAATCAACGACACCGACCACATGTCAACAAAACCACAAAGGAGCAATCTGATAAATAAAAAGACAGATATATTTATGTTAATCAGTGAGTGCTCAATCTTCCCTCTCTTTTGATGTTTTTGTGAACTTGGAACTTGTTAGTGCAACAGGGATCAACGTTTCCATCTACTATTCTAAACCACCATTAGAGAAGCCATTAAAGGTTTCCTAGCAAGATGAAAATCAAGTCGCAAAACCTTCATCAACTTCTCCGAACCCTAAGAAAAATCGCCTTTCTAATCACTTCGTACAAAACGCCTAATTTGAAATCCCAAATCTGCGATGGTCTCTTGTTCCAGATCACAAAAACTTTTAATTATCCCAAAAATTATTAGTTGAAAGGGATAAAAAAAAGCAGAAATATATTGTTTGTTGGAATAAAAAGATTACGTGAATAATAAAGATAAATCAAAACCATAGGTTTTAAATATTTCAGTGGCAGAGATACGTAAATATTGTTGAAATAAAAGGGCACCTCAAAAAAGGGCCTTCTGTTTTAATAGTATTGATTTATTGATGAGAATGCCACATGTACTAATGTTTTCTGAAAAGAACTAAATAATTGTTTTATAAAAATAAATTGAAAATGTAGAATTTTATTTTTAATCAAATTGACAAAAATTAATTAAATAGTTAAATTTAATATATATAGAGATATATTTGTAAATGTTTTGATCATATAAGAATATCGTTCTTATAAAATTTAATATATGTATTGTAATAATTCAAATTCAATGCTAGTGTTACAGTCGTGTTCCTCTCGATTAATCATGATTGCGTTTACATTTAAAGAATTTATGATATGGTAATCTAAATTCTTTAAATGTAAATAACATATCTATGGACTAGGATTAATCAAGAGTAGCAAGACTGCAACACTAGCATTGAATTTGAATAATTACAACCATATAAAATTCTTTTAAGGATAATATTGTGATGTGATCGAAACATTTACGAATACATCTCTTATATAAGATTGAAATTCAAGGGCAAATTTCTCTTTTACCAAATTATTGGTACCATTAATTATAGCTTCATTAAAGAGACATTTTCAGAAATATCTTCTTCATTAAAGAGACAAAAGAATCTTATATCATTGCTTTATAAATATATAAATATAAATAGTTAATTTAAAAAAACATTTTACTTTTCGAATTATAACTTTTCAAATTCAAACTTCTTTATAAATTTTATTTTATTTATTTTTTAATTCAAAAAATTCTTTTTGAATCTATTTAAAAAAACTTTAGGTATTTATTTATATATTTATTAGAATCATAAATCCCACATTCTATAACTCCACCCCTCAACTCTAAATACTGAGTCTATATTAGTTAACGTTATGGTTATAAGTGTCTATTTCTCTCTTTAAATATGAGAGTAAATGTGGTTAAAGTAAACATAAAAATTGGTATTATGAATGTGGTAGTTTTGGTAATTTCTCAAATTTAATTATTTAATTTTACTAAATAATAAAAATTTATAAAATTTTACTTTTAAAAATATTATTTTATAAAACAACTATTTATTTTTTGAAAAAACAAATACATGTGTGGCATCTTTGTCAGCAGAATTAGTTGACGTAACATCTATGTTAGCAAAATTAGATGATGTAGCAACTGATGTGGCGACCGATGTATGATTTCACCAAAAATATAAATATCAGGTATTTTATTTTATGTTTTCGAAATTTCAGATATACTTTTACACGGTCATATAAGTAGGGTATGAATTGAACATATTACGATATGTTGGGTATGAAATGACAATCTTTCCCCACTATAACATGTCCAAATATATATATATATATATATATATATATATATTATATATATATATATATATCTGTGTAAAATTACATTTTTAATAAAAAATAGATTTATACTGTTGACAAAAAAAATTATAATTGATTCGTAAAAAAAAGTGACAAAATCTCGTAGCATCACAACATTCTTAAATATATCATAAATATATGTCACTGAAAGCATTTACTTAAAAATAAAAATTAACTATATTATATAATTTACAAATAACTAAACTATTGTATTTCAATTAATTGGTTTATTCCGTTGACTTATACCAAAGAATATTTATATATTGTGATTTCTTAAAAATAACATACATTCGTTTCATATGATTTATCAAATCCAAACCATTTTATATTTCAGTTCGAATAATTATTTATTGGTTCATTTTATTATATTGAACACCCCTTATAAATCAATCTTTTTAGTAATACTAAATAACTGATCCAACATACATCTAATAAGAAAATATATAACACGATACAGTTATGAAATATTTGGTCTAAACAATAAACAAAGTACTACAAGTGGAAACATTACATTTTGTGTGTTTTGATATGTTTATATATATACTAGGGTCAGTCCGCGCTACGCACGGAATATTGACCATTTGTTATTTCTTTTTATTATAATTTGGGATGAAATGTTGTGTGTGTAGCATGTGTTAGCATTTGAAAGTATTGTTTCTTAAAGAATAGTGGCTTATCACAATGTGATAGTGAATTGAGTACAATGACAGCACTATGTTGATCGTATAGTTAAGAAAGAGTGTGAGCAGGAATGATCATTTGACTTGATATCCGAATCTGTATTCAAACCAGACCCGAACGGATATTGATTTAGAAGAGATTGAATATTCGAATCTGAATGGATAATATTCGATCCGAATGTATATCCGAAGATAACCGAACATAAGAATAGTTGACCATATATTTCTAGTTTACTTCTCTCTACATATAAATTCTGCACATGATTCAAAATCAGATAATACATATAATTATGGACAAAATCATTTAATATTCACTTGATATATCAAGCTCTTGTTTCTTATATTAAAAAGTTGCATCCAAATTTTTTAAATAACAATTAAATTATCTATTTTTGAAGTTTTATCTTCAAACCTATTAATAGTTTAATCTATTAAAAATTAGAAGATCACTTAAGTTAAAAGTATATATTTTAAATACAAAAACGTAAACAATGAAGAATTTAAAATTTTACTTTTAAAATCTAAATATCCAAACCCGAGACAAAATAACCAAACCTGAAATTAAAATACCCGAACCCCATCCGAAATATAGAAATACCGAATGGATTTTATGCCTCTATATTGAATTACCCAAAAATCTGAAATAGCCAATCTGAACCCCAACGGGTATCCAAATGTCCAACCCTAAATGTAAGTGAGGTTAAATATATTCATCACATAGTTTGTGGTTATTAGTTCTAATAAAAGACTATAAAGTTATAGTTAGTTATGGTTTTGGTAAGGGTTATTACTTAAGTCACAAACATGAAGTTTAAACTACTAAAAAAAGAAGTTTGAACTATTATACATGTTTTAAAATTTGGTGAGTTTGGTGGCGAGTACATTTGGTTGGGCCCTTTGAAGATTGGAATGTAAAGTTTGTTTAGTGGTTGGCTGTATCTTTTAGGTCCATTAAATGCAGTGGGTTTTACGTTTTTAGGTGTTATTAACTGGGCTTGTGAATCGTGTTTGAAGTTTTCTTATTTTAAATTAAGTCCGTTGGATATATTTGTTTTTCCTTTTTTGGTTCAGGTGATAAATTGTTTATTTGCAGGATATAATAGTCAACTCTTGCTGTTTTTTTTTAATTTGTCCTTCGGTTATTACAACTTTTGTAAATCCTGCAATGATCAATCGTTCAAATTGTTTTTTTGGAGGATGCAGTAATCAACTCTTCTTGTCTTTAAATTAGTTCTTCTGGAAGTTCAACTTTATCTTGATCAAAAAAAGAAAGAAAGCACAACTTTTTCTCAATTGTGCTTTAACCAAGACTTTATCTCCTGCACTGATTTTGTTTGTGTACAGAAAGATAGAAAAGTTCTGCATTAAGGCTTATTGGTTAGAAACAGAGCAATATATTATCTAATATCTCCACATTATATTTTTTATGAAAATGTTTTAACTCAGAGGTAAGGCCTAAACCACTTTGCATAATGTTAAAACCCTACTTTAAATGTAAGTAAAACTTTATTTTTATTTGTTAGAAACAGAGCAATAACAATTTGAATGACTTGGGAAGAAATTAACCAAGCTAAATAGTTAAAAAAGCTACTAATGTATCTTTCGATGTTTCTTAAATCATGTGGGCTGCATATATTGAAAAAGACAACAACGATGCAAAAGCATAAAAGGTACTAATGTCGATATTGCATACTCTACCTTGGCGATGCGGGCCTTCTTGGTAGATGCTGGGGCCAGAGTTTTCTTTTGTTGATGAGACCACTTGACATTTGCTTCACGTTCCTAGCAAGAGATTATCTTGTTCCTTTCTACTAAGCTGCAGAATCTTCTACACGAAGAGGGATGAATATACATTAGGCATACTACTTAGAGCTTCATGGATTTGTCTTCAGTTCCGCCAACTCAATCTCGTGACTGATATTTGGAATGTTTTCTTCTACTGTAGAACGTGGCCGGCACTGCAACATTATGTTTCTCTGCCACAATAGCTAACGGTGGCTCCATCGAAGTTATGGTTCAGAGTTGTCGGGAACCAAACCCCGAGGATTTGTAACAATCTTAGTCATATGACAGAACAAAATGCCATGTGAAACAGTGAAGCTGCAGGAGAGTAAAACCATCGGAAGAGATGAGTGTATATACATGTCCGAGCAAGAGATTATCAGAAGGACGAAGTAAATTGATTCAGATGATGCAGAGAGAGCCACATTGAGGTACGTAGGAGGAGATGAGGAGAGACGGTCAGGATGAGACTTAACAACCTCACTGGCGCTTACTGTACAGTAAAATCTCTCGAACTTCCCGTCTGGTCGTTCTAACACCATCGTTGCCGTCACCACCACCTGACAGTAAGTATCCTAATTTCACACTGAACAAAAAGTAAGAGATAAAGGAGTGAGTAAGCTAAACGGAAGCAACTGATCCAAAAACAAATGGAAGCTAATGGGGAAAAAATTTGATAATCAGACATGAACAAAGTGAAACAGAATCAACAAACCAAACAATAATAATCTCCCGAATATTTAAAGATTTTGAAGCCGGAGTTACCTTTGGGTCGCGGAGGAGCATGTCCACCATATAAGCTCGCCGTAGTGCTTCACATTCATTGCTTCTCAGAAGCTTAGGAGGCGGACCTTGACAGTTGGGTGGCATAAATATCGACTGAAACACATGTGTAAAAAAGCCAAATCAACAAACGGGTTCAAGACATATAATTCAAAGTAGTTTGCATAAATATCTAAATACAGAATCTGGAATAATTATGAGTTTAAACGCCATAAGCTGTTCATGAGTATCAAGAACGAACACCTTAGCATCGACGAAGATCAGAAAGTATCTCTATATATATATCGTGATTCAGAATGATTATCAGAAAAAATGCAAAGATATAGAAATCAAGATTTCACCTCCTACCATCAACCTTGAGATTACATGGAAGAGAGCTTAAACAATTTCCAGATGCATTCGCTGTTCCGAAGAGACAGAAGTAATTTGGGATCAAATAAAAAAAGGTTCACGCTTTTGCATATAAGAAAGAGCTTAGAAACTGAGATAATACCGCTGCTGCGAATAACTATTGTTGAGATTGAAGCAGCCATATACTTTGAACAAACTGAAGAAACGCCAACTGCTCATCTAAAACACCAACTCGGATCTAGCATAAAATGCAATATAATCAAAACATAATCTCAGTATATTAGTATACTATAACATATATGGAGAGATGATGATACCAAGAAGAGAAGTACAGACCTATTTATCCTGAAAACACACCGCCTTGCAGATTCTAAACACGCATTAAATTTCTCATCGTGGGGTAAATCAATGAATGGAATTAAACACGAAAAGCCATCAATCGGACCGTTTCAGAGACTGAGATGAAGCTCAGGCGTCACTGTGCCGCCGAAGAAGAAAGAGGGGGTCAGAACTCCATGGCTTGGCGTCTGTAGAATTAGGGATAGAGACAAAATACACTTTTCCGGGCCTAGACACAATTTCATGCTTAAAAGCCCACGACAGAGTCCATCACAATACATAATTTATGAAACGATGAGTTTTGTGTTTCTGGGACAGGTGTCACGCTCTGGTGAGATTATTTTCTGACGTGGCACTCTCAAAGAAGAGATTGCTTTTCTTTATAGTATTAGATTATATATAGTGTAAAAAAAACATCAACGCAGATGCGCAGATCAACATATATATATTAAAATTTATTAAACTAGGACCATAAATATTTTGGTCTTAAAGGCTATTGCTAATTTTGTACACGGAAGTCACAGTCTTGGTCCTCTTGGATGGCATGGTGTACTACTTTCTTCTCTTTGCCTTTCGGGTTGAATATTTTCCTTGAATGAGATTTAAAGTGGCAACAGAGACATTTGATTTCTTGCAAGTAGCAGATGGAGCTTCATCCTTAGTGGGTCAGCATTAGTACACACCTTATACCTTCCTACTCAACTACAGAGTTAACACAGGCTTTGTGTCACTAACTACAAATGGTAATTAGGGGTGTCAATTTGGGCTGGCCCGGCCCGGCGCGGCCCAAAACCGCTAACCTCGTAAATATTTGAGTCCGGCCCGGTCCGGCCCAGAAATATTTTAGGCTTAGAATTCAAAGTCTGCTCGACTCTTATAGGGCTATAGGGCTTTTCGGAATTTTTTGGGCTTTTCAGAAAATAATTTGTCATTGTCGTTTATAGCGTTTTAATACATATGATTTTATTTAAAAAAATCAGTTTTATCTTTAAAAAAAATGTAAAGTGAGTTTAAACTTTTCATCTTTATCAAAATATGTTACTTTTTTTGTATGCTTTAAAAATATTATAAACTAACCGAATTTAATAAGATTTAAATGATCAAATATACATTTAAACTAAACATATAATAGAACAAAATTTATGATAAATATGATCAAAATTTTCAGACTTTGTATGTTGAAAAACTATGTTATCAAAGAAGAAGTTATATTTGCAAATTTTAAAATATGACATTTGTAATGATCAAACAATAAGGTGCATTAACAACTTTTATATTTTTATTAGAATTTGGATTAAAAATACTAAAATAATATGTTATACTAATAAATATTTTGATTGCAAAAATGATAATATTTAAAGTAAAATACAAAGTTTCGGGTTTTCAAGCCGGCCCTAGCCCAGACGGGCTTAAGTCCAAAATTTTCAAAGCCCAAAAAACCCGATTTTTTGGGCTTATAAAACTAAGCCCAAACCCGGTATTTTTTAGGGCCAGGCGGGTTCGGGCTGCGGGCTTTGACCCTAATTGATATGTCTAATGGTAATATTGATGAATTTGGTATGTGGGTCTTAGAAGATTGTGCAACAAAGCTGGTCCAAGTTGTTCTTCTTGGTTCCCAAGAACTCTACCAATCTTGGGCGTGAACCAGATAGGGGGGACGGGGGAGATTCTCTTGGTGGCTGGAGTACATGGTGTTCATTGATGTCGACACTAGGGTTACTAGAAAAAATTCGATCAAGAATTATCTTATAACATTTAGGCCGGACTTAGATTATTCAGTTAGTTTCAGGCTTATTTGGTGGTTACTTGGTTTGACTGAAATGGAATACAATTTTTTTATATGCATTAGATCTTCTTTCTGTCATCAAGCTTCATCAACACCCACTGTTTCTGTAACAAGTGAATTACTTCTTGCTCATTGACTTGTTTCTGTTTCGCCATTCTCTTGTATTGATTAACCTTGAGTAAGTTAAGCTTGAGGTATGGTGCAGAGTCAGTGTATTATCCTTGGACATTGCCTATACACACATCCAAAGCATCTATAACTGTCTAAATAAATTCATGAGCCTGAAAAAGCTCATAGTTGATTGGTTAGCGAAAGTGGATAGTTGTAAGTTTTGGATTTATCTGCTCTTAGAAATAATACGGACCTGGTGAACGTTGATGAGCTTTGCTTCATGATCTTCAACTTGTCCAGCTATCATTTGTACCTGAGAGTGCCTAATTCAGTATCCACCATAATGTTTTTAGAACGGGCCAAAAAATATCACACATATTTTAAAAATAATAAAAATGAGGATAATTTTTTATTGCTAAGTGAGATTCGAGAACATGGTTGATGACCACAAGAAAACATATCACGTAATTTCTATTTATGTGATGTAATAACAATCTTTCTCCTATTTTTTGGCTTAGTTTTGGATGTAACTAAATAATCCAGATCTTAGTCTTCGATCTGTTGCGTAATCATCGGACCAGAACAGATTTAGTAACTGTTTCTCTAAAAAACAGCCAGAAAGTGAATTAGATTCAAAATTGTAACTAACTTCAACGTGTGTGTTATGTATATATAAATACATGTGGAAATGTTATTACAAATTCACAAAACATTCAAACACAAGATAAAGAAACAGTCTTACAAGAACTACATACGTTGTTTCAAAGCTCTTTGTTTTTCAAAATGGAGAATATTGTAAGATTCGCGGTCACCATCATTTTTGTACTTTACTCTGTATCATCATCACACGCCGCAACTACGTCACCGAGCGGTGGAGGCGGCGGAGGAGGAGATGCTCAAGCAATGCCGTGTATACAGAAACTTATGCCGTGTCAGCCGTTTCTTCACTCGGTGATTCCACCACCGCCTCCATCGTGCTGCCTGCCAATGAGGGAGATCGTCGCCAATGACGCGACGTGTCTTTGCTCCGTCTTTAACAACGTAGATATGCTCAAATCGCTTAACCTCACTAAAGACAATGCTCTTGATCTCCCTAAAGCCTGTGGCGCTAACCCTGACATCTCACTATGCAAAGCCAGTCCCGTGGGTGGTGAGTAACTTATTACGACGTTGTTTAATAGATTTCTAGTTACTGTTTTTGTTCCTAATTAGCTTTTAAATTTTATGTTTACGAAGGTACTACTACGCCTTCGACATCTCCGGCAACTCCAAAAACTCCTCCGGTGTCTTCCACTGGTATGAACACATAATCTTTAATTTTTTAAAAAAATATTGTCATGGTTGGTGATTTTTTTTTTCTTTTTTTTGCAAATTTTCCTTTAATATTTCACTTTATTTTTTGAGAAATAATGTTGTGGGATATTTAATTTTGTTTTAAAATAAATCAACAGGAAGCGGTTCCACCGGAGCTTCATCAGCTTCTTCAACATCCACACCAACAAGCTCTGCTCCGGCCATCAACTTTGCTAAACTAAGCTTCGCATCGACTATTGTGGCATTGGCAACAACCGTTTTCTGATCGACTACTATATATATATATTATTACATAACGTCTTTATTCATTATTAGATAGGTTTAATTTGTTTTAAATTATGTTTGGTAACTTAATATTCATATGTAATGAAAAAATTCTAATAATATTAATGACTTCCAACAGCTTTTACCAACATTTTCTATAACTTATTTAGAGCGCATATTTAAAAATCATCACATTACGGTTTGATTTTTATTTTATTTTCGTCTTCTTTTGAATTGTAGTGTGTTAAGGAGAAAATGATGATATTATGATGTTACTAGTTCAATGCATTTAGTTAACGATGTATGTTTTGACTACGTATAATACGATTGACAAACATGTACATCACCACAATCAATCTAAATTATGAATATATGATACTCCCTCATCCCTATATGATGTTACTAGTTCAAACAATTAATACGAATTATGGAGTATAGTATAGATATGTGAAGTTAGAGTAGTATAAAATAGATATATACCTCGTTAGTGTTTAATAGTTAACGTTTTAGGAAGCTAGATTTTTAGCTACTGTCAAGATTTTGACGTTTGCAATTGCAACTAATAATCATTCCATGTTTTAAATAAGTTGAAGATAGCTACTTGAGATGTCGTTTTCACTTTAATTCTAACGAGTGTCTTTATATAATGTTATCCAAGTGTTGTCACTCTGTGCTTTAAGATTATCGATTTAGGGTCTGACTGGTTCAAACGCAGCGGTTGCGGTTGCGGGTACGGAAGTTTGTGGGTGCGGGTGGTTGCGGTTTCAAGTGTTACATGGCGTTTTGTATGACTGGTGTAACGTTTAAAAATTGTTGCGTTTGCGGGATGTTTGTGACTGGTTGATTATGAGACATTGCAGCAGTTTAATAATAAATTATCAATATAAACATATTATAGTATTATAAAATATAAAGAAACATATGATAAATTATAATAACTGTTAATATAATATGATTAATAATAATATTAAGTTTTTTTAAAATTTTTTTAAGTAGTTGAAAGTTATAGTTTTAATATATGTTTATGAAGATTTATATTAAAACTTTTAAAGATTATTTTGTTTCTTTTTTATATATGTTGTATATCTTTATATATGTATGTATATTAACTTTTAAAAATTATGATGAATAACTACTTTAAAGTTTTTATAAAAAAATACTATATTGTTTGTGAATTTAAATTAATATATAAAATGTGTATATATTTTTATTTATCATATTTTAAAATTTGAAGTTTAAAATATTTAGAAAAAAATGTTTAATATTTTTTTATCCAACCGCAACCGCCCGCAACCGCAAACGCTAGCTGGAACCAGCTTTTGAATTTAAGAGGTTCAGAGCGGTTTGAAGCGATTTGTAGCGGTTTGTATGATTGTTTTGAAACGCTGTCAACCGCTACTAACCGCAAAAGCTGCGTTTGCGGGTGGGTGGTAGCGGGAAAACCAGTCAACCCTTTAATAAGTAGATCTTGATACAATTTATCAAATGTATTCGGTTTAATTTACTTAAATTGTTAGACTGAAGCAAAGAAAAAAAGAGCAAAAGTAAACAATTTCAAAAATAAAATAAATAAACAACAAATACAAGTTGAGTTTAAAGTCTAGGGCATTTTGCAAATAAAATCACATAATTGAATAATTTGTTGTGTGCGGTGTTATCCGAGAAATACAAATGCATATACGCAAGCAAATATACAGCCAATTCAACATATACAAATACAACAATATGAAGGGATAAGTTAATACTGTTTACAACAATTTTATGTATTTTGCATCATGTGAAGCCTAATTATTGCTATTAAATTAGGTGTACGTGATTTTCTCAATTAACCAATTATCCCCTCTATATTAAAGGAGAAACATTTAAAAAATTATAACATATAGTTTGTACTAATTAAAAAAGTACTCTGCTGAATTGTCATGTAATTGGAATACTAATTTTGTTTACGTGGCGGCTTGAGAATCAATTGAGAAATTAAAGGAGAAACATTAAGAAAATTATAACATGTAGTTTGTACTAATTAAAAAAGTGCTCTGCTGAATTATCACGTAATTGGAATACTAATTTTGCTTACATGGCGGCTTGAGAATCAATTGAGAATTTTGTTGGTCCAAAATTAAATTGCTAGAGAATGTTATATTAAATAGTACGTCCATTATAGACCATTCATTTATCAAATTGAAATTGAAATTTATTATTTATTTTTTTATTAAATAAAACCTAAAGAATTACCTAATGTAATTAAAATATATATGGCAATTAATGATTTTAAATAATTAAGATTTGCTAACAATCTGTATATTTTCAATCATTTTGTTTAATTCTTTATTATTAAAACATATTATACAATTACATACATCATATAATAAAAATTTATTTTTGTATATATTGTATTTTGAATTTTTCAAAACGGATATAAATTATTAAAACTATTAAAAGTCTCACATACAGTTTTGTGATCAAGGTTTAAATTTTTTATGTAATAAGACACAATGTTTATAAAACTGTATGAATAAATAATTTTATTTAATAGGTGTTTATCTTAAAATATATATATTTCATATCGTTTAAATTAAAATACATATCATATGAAAATACATACTTATATTTTCATATTTGCATTTGAACATATCGAAAAGTTAATATTTTAATTTTAAAATCTTCATTGTTTTTTAAATGATTATAAATTATTGAAACCACTAAACATGCCACATTAAAAACAATTCATTGATGTAAAACTTTGTTACAAAATATGCAAATAATAATAAAATCATATGAGTAGAAACCTGTTTTGATAAATATCCATATTAAAAGTATATTATATATCTATGTTAATATCATTTAAATTTAATTATACATCATATACATAGATAAGATTGACTGTTTTATATATTTACCCCAAAATAATTTTCGAACAAACAAGAGTGATCGTTTAATTTATATGTGCCACACCAATTTATTACATAATAGTAACTGAGTTCTTAGTTATTTAATATATAGTTATTATTTTATTATTTCATAATATGAAAAACATAAAATAAGTAATACATATAAAATATAGTTTCCGAACCGGAAGAATGACCCACTTTTGCAAGTTATTTGGAAGACATCAAGACCATTTAAGAAAGTTTCTTCAGCTCACAGATAATTCTTTTACCAAGAACAAAAAATTTGAAAGCGGATAGTCTAGCACGAAGTGTCAGAAAAAAACTGTCTTTCGTCGTTCACATGGATGCGGAGCTACCGGTATGGTTTACAGAGTTAAATTGAGTATGTTTTATGTTGATGATAAAAAATATATTTATTCTATACAAGATGCATATCTTAACCTAAGTATGTATCTCTTTAATAATTTAAAGCTTAAACATTTTTAAATCTCAGGCTAAAAGAAAAGAATAAATGAGAATAAACTCCAAAATCAATATTTATATCGAGTAATAACCAACATAAAAAAGCGACATAAAAAGCAAAAAATATTGAAGATAGATAAGATTGACACGTGAACGTAAATTTCTTATAACCATAATTAACTTTTAAATTACTAAATCATGGTATAAAACTGAACTAACATAATTTCATTGTAAATAAATAGTAGGCCTACCATTATTAAGTCTAAATGTTAGGTTCTTATGCGATAAGTAATTTTTTGACATAAAATATTTTTAAAAATGGGAGCAGCTCATCAGTAAACAAATTATGTAATTAACAATAAAATTTAAAAAAATTATTTAAGGGTCAAAAATATTAATTTGATCAAGAATATAAATTTTATTTTTTCATACAATATTTCTTAAATAATTTTTATATATATTCATCCTGCGTAAGGTGCACGTCTTATCCTAGTTACAAAATATTCATGTCTACATCTAATATCAAACTTAGTATATGCAAAGTAAAGCATCACATGAATTTATCTGTTACATCTGAACAATAAATTTACAAAATACAAGATCACATATGGCTTGCTTTTTCTAGTTTCAGTCATATAAACGTGATTAGTGGCCACGTATAAAATGGGGCAACTAAAAAAGATATACATGTATCGACAGCTAATGAGCTGTATAGATACGATATATTTTTTAAACTGATTTTCCGTATTAAAAGCATAAAGAAATGAAAACAAAATTACAAGTCCAATGAATTAAGTTAGTTCAGCAGCCCAGCCCAGTAATAAAGCCGAATCAGGTATCATAACTAGCCCAAAGGCCCAAGTAGAACATATGAAATAACGGAGAACCGAAGAGGTTCCAGTGATGGTCGACGGTGAATTGAAGATAGAAGATGTCAACTTAGCCATTGCTGCATCATGATAGAAGCGGAAATAGGGTTGGCAGCACGAAGGGAGAGGATTCTGTCCTTGATCTGCCTGTCGATCCTGTGGGTTAAGAAAAGGAAGGAGCAGAAGATGGTTCGATGAAGTCTGTTATTTCTTTCAGACCAAGACCAATACAAGCACGCTTGCCAGTAGATCAGTTAAGAGCTTGATGCTGTTCCAAGACCCTGCTCCATGATCGCTCAGGTTGAATCCCAGAGCGCCTACCCAAAGAACTCCATAACTCCCAAGTGTAAGTGCATTTGGAAAAAAAGATGATCGCGAGTTTCAGAGGCTTGATTGCAAAGAAGACACCCAGGAGAAGTTGATAGACCCCATCCGAGTATTATGTCCCTTGTTGGGCATCTATTCAAAACAAACAACCACGAGAGGAAGCAATGCCTTGGCACTCCACCTTTGTTCCACACCGTATGAAACCAAGGAACATAAGCACCTTGAATCCTTAGGTGATCATAAATTTGACCAGTTGAATATCTGTTGTAAGTTCTACCATCAATTTCCCACTCGTAATAGTCTACTTCTTCATTCAGGCATCATAGTAAGCGTGGCATATACCTGAACTAGAGCCTCAGATCGTTCTGGCGAATAGATATGATATATTTTAGGCTTTATTTTAGGCTTTTGGCCTTTCTATGAGTTATGTAACGTCGTTAATCTAGCTCAGCCCAATTATCCAGCACTTCACAATCACACCCATTCTTCATGCATGTATTTTTCTTCTCTTTACTGATCTATGATTTATCACTCCCGTGGGTAGCTTGGGACAAGCTCTGTAAAAGCAAAGAAGAAGGAGGCTTAGGCTTTATGATCTTGCTCTATTCAATCAAGCATTATTTGGGAAGCAAGTGATATTCGTGTTCACGTACACCAATTAACCTAATGTGCATACTACCACGATCGAATGCTATGTCGATGTAGCACTTTAGGATCGAATCCACAGAGACCAACTTTTACACTTTATTTCTATGGGATCAAAATTAAGCTAAGACAATATGGGGGTTTATTTTGAGGGTAGCGTGCAAAGCAAGTAAAATAATATAAATGAGAATTCAATTTAAAGAGAAGCCAGCCTAGGGTTACTTCATCGGGTGCTAAAACTTGTGAGCTAAACAATTATTCAAGTGCTAATAAGAACAGTCTAGAACTCGGATCACTCAAGTAGAACAGTCCACTGTCGTAGTACTGCTCCCTATGCTGATCGATCTCACCGTCTAACTGTCGTTGAGGTGAGAAGCGATCGCAAGCAATAGAGATCAGGTCCGATAGGTTCACAAAACACCCTAATATCTACTTTCGCTGACTAGGGATGCAATGCTCATTCAAAACAGATCTAGCAACCTATTACACGGTTAATGAACAGGTTAAACTTATGATCTAACATTAAGCGGCCAGTTTAATGCAAGCAATAAGAACAGTTATGAATGAAGACAATCAATGGATTCACTTATCTATGTTTAGCTCACAAATTCAACACCCTAGAACCCTAGACAAGCTAGCCGACTACTCAGCCATGACACAAGAAAAGACAAGCATCAATACTGAATAATACTGCATAAAATAACAGAAACAAGAGATAGGGTTCATGGGTTCTTCTCTATGGAGAGAGATAGCCTTCTCCCTTTACAAAGTAGCAAATCTCTAAGTAAAAAGCTCTAGAGTCTGTTTCTTTATGAAAAGTAGCGTAGAATGATGTAGAAAAATAGAAAAAGAAGTTATATCAAAAGCCACAGGCGGCCAGAGAAAAAAAGAGGATAATTAGGGTAAATCGCGAGATGTTGTATTTTCCTTATTCGTCGGGAACAACCGCGGTATCACTCCGTCTGCTTGTTCCGCTTGATCGGGAACAGTCATCAGACTGTTCTGCATGAAAATCACCAAACTGCACTGTTTTCTGCTTCTTTTGTTCCAGCAGGTCCATCTCCCATCCAGTGCAACTCCAGACCTGTAATGACTCGAAAAGGACTAGAAAGACTCGATAAAGACTTGAAAACCAATTAGAAAACATATGTACAATGATGTATAAAACACCATATATCAATTCCCCCAGACTTAGATCCTTGTTTGTCCTCGAACAAGACCAAGTATCAAGAACAGGGAGAAAAGTTTGAAAGTGTGGGAACTCTCCTATTCTCAGCAACCATACCTTAACCACGAATCTCTGAACCATACAAGCAGTAAAACTATGACAACACATCCTTACCAGAACCCCACTGACTGCTGTTCAAAAATCGGCTCCATACTCTACATCTCAAACCTGAAAAAGCAACACTATCGAGACAGAACTCCCTACATTCATTTAAGAGCAGCGTGAGCTTCTCATTACAGGCACTATTCAGGGTAGACGGGCTAGGTGTGGAACATGCTAATTTTATGGTGGAGCTAAAGAGTGTTTAGGGGCTACCAACCTTTCGTAGTGGATGCAGGATATCGCGCAAAATAGTCGTGAGAGGACGGCTCCATTGATGTCCACAACCCCTTACTCGTTTTGCTATCTCAGGGGCGACTGTTCTTTTCGTTCGGGAACAATCATCAGACTGCTCCGCTCATCTGTCTGCTCCTCATCCCTTCATATTTATACCTACTCTTCTGCTCGACCTTCCCAATGGCTCATGTATCCTGAATTCTTCTCCTTCTCCATCACCATATACTAAATAAAATGATTTTTTTTTGTTAGATGTGGTGAGGTGATGAAGAAGGAGGTAACATGTGATGTTTGGATTGCCACTGGTGGTTCTTCTGGTTCAAATCATTCTGGTTCTCCACCCATGTTCTTGCACAACTCATTGGTTATGGAGCGGTTGCTCCCTTAATCTGCTTGTTCTCCTTTTGACTGAATTTGCGCAGCAGTAACGAGTAAGAGGCTGCGTCGATCCTTTCCTCTCCGACCTTTTTGCACATATCTGCACATATAACACTGAAAAACAAATGCATGAAGGTGGAATAAAGGCTAAGGTTCAAGGTGGGAACTAGCTAAAGATGAGCTAGCCACTCAGGAACAACAAGATGGTTAGAAAGGATAAGAAGTCCTGAGTGTAGTTCTCGTTTCCTGATCTAGTGCCCATAAAAAGAAGAATTTCAGTCAAGATTAGGTTCAAGTTATTTGGAGTTAAGTCTACCCAGTGTAACCTGATCGGCTGAGAACTTCTGGAGAATCAAGTGAGATATGTGAGGGTGTTCCGGGTCCACATGTGTGTCTTTCGCCACTGCTAAGGTCACTGAATAAGACAACTAAAGCACGAGGTGGTTAGTGATCAACACAGAATAAGGTCCTAATTCCCACAAAACTTTGACTGACTCGATCCTAAAAACTGACTCAAACTGACTCAAGAGAAAAACAAAAGAAAGAAACGAGTTAGTAAACGACGAAGACCCTCCCGCAGACTTA
This sequence comes from Raphanus sativus, assembly GCF_000801105.2. NCBI lineage: Eukaryota > Viridiplantae > Streptophyta > Magnoliopsida > Brassicales > Brassicaceae > Raphanus > Raphanus sativus. The sequence goes on from NC_079516.1 coordinate 32,284,630, forward strand.
CTTCACAACGTCTCGGTGTGAAAATAAACCAGAGAGAAGGTGAAAACAAGAATTTACATTTTTTTTGGTCGAGATACTTACCTGGAGCGGGTGCTCCGAAAAATTATGGGTGTTCTGTCGCCAGATTTTCACCTGGACGGTTGTTCTTGGCTCCTGCAGAACAGGGAGCTCCGTTTCTGCAACCCAGAATTTTTCGAAGTATCTCGAATTTTTCTGCTTTTTGACCTGAAACTCAATAAACTAAAACGAAAATAAGCAAACAAAAACAAAACCAAGTTATATTTACACTTACCAGTGGGTTGCCTCCCACCAAGCGCTTGGTTAAAGTCACTAGCTTGACTTGGTGACAGGGATCAGTCGGGTTGAGCATGAGGGCTTGTTCCAAAACAAGCTCCACAATCAGACATGTTCAGCTTCAAAACTCTGCTCAACAACCCTTTCACAGCAGCTTCTCCTTTCTCTTTCAGCTTATCTGTGAGAATAACTCTGACCTTGGAGAAAGGTTTAGAGGTACCCTTGCACTTTACCTCATATTCAATGGATTTCTCATCACACATGCAAGGTATCAAAGTCATGGTAGGATCTTTCCTGGCCTTTTTCTTCTGGACTTTTACATTCACCTTAGAATTTCCACTGAGTGCATGGGTATCAGTGTGAGGATCTCCAACCAGAACTTTCTTGATCTCACTGTTTTTACCAAACTCCTTCCTTGGAACAACCTTCAGCTTTTCTCCACTGAACACTGAGATGCAAGAGGCGTGTAGTTTCTGAAATCTGGTGGGAACAGTCTGATAGAAGACATTCTTGTTGATGTGGGAGAAGGAGACTCTCTTATTAGGCATATCAACGATTGCTCTCACTGTAGCCATAAATGTCTTTCCGAAGATCAAGGGCATCTCATGATCCTTGTTCATCTCAACAACCTGAAATTCAGTATGGAGAACACAGTCCCCAACTTGGACAGGAAGGTTGCGAATGGTGCCATAAGGAACTGCTCTGGAAGAGTTTGCAAAAGTCAGAGTCACCTTAGAAGGCTCAACATCAGCAATGCCCAACTTGTCTACAATCACATTTGAGACAAGATTCACACAAGATCCAGAGTCACAAAGAGCTTCCTCAAATTCTTCTCCAGCAATGGAACATGGAAAAGCAAATTTTCCAGGGTCATCAACCTTAGGCAACACCTTCAGGTGTCTAGGTGGAATCGGATAGGGAACCTTAGGAACATAGACTCGCACTGGTGGAATATCAGTAGATCCGTCGGGAGCGGGAGCAGTCGCGGGAGCAGTCGCGGGAGCAGTCACTCTAGAGCTAGCAGACTGCTCTGTTCTCTGTTCTGCACCCAGAACAATCTCAGCGAACAGTTGTTCCGCTTGTTTTTCCTCAGATTTGTCACAGCTCTGCTCGGTTGCATTACAGTGCTCAACCCGAGGATTCATCACACTTTTTCCACGAATGATCTCTTGCTGCCTTTTAACAGTTTCAACAGTTTGAGCAAGCTGAACATCAATCCTCTTTATGTGGTTGCTCACAGTATCATATTTTGAATTCAGCTCAGTGAACATGCTGTCCATCCTGGTGTTGATGTCTCCGGTAACCTGATTCAATGCCTTGACCTGAAGCTGCTGGCCCTGGAGCATCTGCTGCATCATAATGTTCAGATTTTTCAGATCATCTGGCGGACTGTTCTCTGCAGTTGGAGCACTTGCGGCTGGAACAGCTTGCTGATTGCTCTGCGGGGTGGTGTTCTAATACCCAGATCCTTGTGCCTGGTTGTTCTGCAGTAGCTGATCGACCTTAGCTGTCAACTCATCAATTTTCTGGGTGTGTACACTGTTGACTTCCTTGGAGCGATCGCTCTCCTGGTTCTCATTGGTTGAGCTAGCTGCCATGTTCTCAATCAGCTTGAGCGCTCCATCAGTGGTCTGAGTCATGAAGTCTCCATTGCTCGAAGAGTTTAGAGCACCTTGGTATTTCCAGTCCACCCCATCATAGAAAATGCCCAGGAGGTAATCATCATCAAATCCATGGTGAGGGCATTCTCTCTGGTAGTCATTGAAGCGCTTCCATGCGTCACAAAAAGGCTCATCATGGAGCTGTCTGAATGTGGTGATCTTGTTCCTCAATGCAGCTGTTCTCGCCTTAGAGTAGAAATAGTTGAGGAACGCTGATCGGACCTGTTCCCATCAAGTGAGAGAGCCGGTAGGGAGAGAGTTCAACCACCGTGCAGCTTTTCCATCAAGAGAGAATGGGAATAGAATGCACTTGATGTAGTCTGGTGGCACACCATTCGCACGAGTAAAACTGCAGACTTTTTCGAAATTCTCAATATGCTCCATTGGAATTTCTGCAGAGAGACCAGAGAACACTTTTCTCTGCACCAGATCAATCAGAGCAGGCTTGATCTCGAAGTCATGCCTGGTGCAGAGTGGAGGAACAATGGCAGAGCGCATAGTAGGAATGTTCCGCGGAAGGTTTCTCTCCCGATTGGAACAGTCTGCGCTGTTTGTTCCCGCCGCGCGAGAGCAGCCTGTTGAGCAGATTGTTCTGCAACTGCTTGCTGAGCTTGGATGGTCTGCTGCATCTGAAGCATCTGCTATTGCATCAGTTGCATTGCTGCAGCGAGATCATCATGTTGGCCGTGATCACCCATGGTGGTGTTGGTTGGCCTTGATTGTTGTCTGTTCTGATTTTCTAAACCTTGCGATCTCCTGCAACAAAGAGAAAAGAGCAAGTTAGAGGTCTTAGACTAAATAAATAACCGAAAAATAAGGGTAAAAAAAGATGGTCCCCGGCAACGGCGCCAAATTGATATTCGTGTTCATGCACACCAATTAACCTAATGTGCACACTACCACAATCGAATGGTATGTCGATGTAGCACTTTAGGATCGAATCCACAGAGACCAACTCTTACACTTTATTTCTATGGGATCAAAATTAAGCTAAGACAATATGGGGGTTTGTTTTGAGAGTAACGTGCAAAGCAAGTAAAATAATATAAATGAGAATTCAATTTAAAGAAAAGCCAGCCTAGGGTTACTTCATCGGGTGTTAAAACTTGTGTGCTAAACAATTATTCAAGTGCTAATAAGAACAGTCTAGAACTCGGATTACTCAAGTAGAACAGTCCACTGCCGTAGTACTGCTCCCTATGCTGATCGATCTCACCGTCTAACTGTCGTTGAGGTGAGAAGCGATCGCAAGCAATAGAAATCAGGTCCGATAGGTTCACAAAACACCCTAATATCTACTTTCGCTGACTAGGGATGCAATGCTCATTCAAAACAGATCTAGCAACCTATTACACGGTTAATGAACAGGTTAAACCTATGATCTAACATTAAGCGGCCAGTTTAATGCAAGCAATAAGAACAGTTACGAATGAAGACAATCAATGGATTCACTTATCTATGTTTAGCTCACGAATTCAACACCCTAGAACCCTAGACAAGCTAGCCGACTACTCAACCATGACACAAGAAAAGACAAGCATCAATACTGAATAATACTGCATAAAATAACATAAACAAGAGATAGGGTTCAGGGGTTCTTCTCTATGGAGAGAGATAGCCTTCTCCCTTTACAAAGTAGCAAATCTCTAAGTAAAAAGCTCTAGAGTCTGTTTCTTTATGAAAAGTAGCGTAGAATTATGTAGAAAAATAGAAAAAGAAGTTATATCAAAAGCCACAGGCGGCCAGAGAGAAAAAGAGGATAATTAGGGCAAATCCCGAGATGTTGTATTTTCCTTATTCGTCGGGAACAACCGCGGGATCACTCCGTCTGCTTGTTCCGCTTGATCGGGAACAGTCATCAGACTGTTCTGCGTGAAAATCACCAAACTGCACTGTTTTCTGCTTCTTTTGTTCCAGCAGGTCCATCTCCCATCCAGTGCAACTCCAGACCTGTAATGACTCGAAAAGGACTAGAAAGACTCGATAAAGACTTGAAAACCAATTAGAAAACATATATGCAATGATGTATAAAACACCATATATCAGCAAGCATGGAGGATTTTTTTCTCAACCTGAGTCTCTTGTTGCAAGAATCCTAAAGAGTCGGTACTTCAAGAACTCTTCCTTCCTAGAGGCTAACATTGGCACACGTCCTTCCTACACATGGAGATCTATTATTCATGGACGCGAGGTTTTAAAACAAGGTATGTTGAGGAAAATTGGTGATTGTACCAGGTCTAATGTGTGGATGTCAAACTGGATCATGGATATAGTTGCAAGACCTCCAATGTACAGAGAAGACAGTATTGTGGATCTCACCTTAACGGTCTCTGATCTCTTTATCCCACAAACGATTCAATGGGACATCGCTAAACTCAGAGATTGTTTCACTGCAGAGGATGTGGATCGTATCATTCAGATAAAGCCTAGACTCAGTACACAGGACTCAGACACTTGGGGTTTCACGCATCATGGGAGTTATACTACCCAAAGCGCCTACAAGCTGCTCAACTCCATCAAAGCTTCAAGCTCCTCTGCTCGTGTCTTGCCTCCGATTGAAAAACAGCTATGGAAGCATCTATGGAAGCTCAAAACTCCTCCCAAAGTACGCCACTTTCTGTGGAGAGCACTATCAGGAGCTTTAGCGGTTGGTGACCGGCTTTGATCAAGAGGCATCAACGTTGATCCATCTTGCAAATCATGTGGACACCATAGTGAAGACATATGTCATGTTCTGTTTCATTGTCCTAGTGCAGCTGAAGCTTGGCGTTCTTCTGGCCTACAACTCCCTCCTTCTGGGTTCTCTACTAACTCTGTCTTTCTCAACATCCACTTCCTTATTGCAAGTACGAAAAGACAAAGTGGTATTGAGAAGAGAAGCGTCGCCTTCCCTGGCTCCTATGGAATATCTGGAAAGCAAGAAATGAGTTGGTCTTTGAGAACTCAAGATCTTCTCCCTCTGACGTTGCTACTAAATCCATTGACGATGCAATGATCTGGCTCTCAGTGAACGTTGCTGACTCTGATAACTCCTTGTTAAGGTCTAAAATTAATACTTCCTCTGCATCTTGGACAAGGCCTCAACCATCGCTCATCAAATGTAATGTTGGAATGGCTTGGAGCAATACAAGTGGCCATAGTGGAGCTAGTTGGATCACTAGAGACACTCAAGGACTGGCACTCCATCACAGTCGTCGTGCTTATCCCTCTACCTCGTCGAAAAGAGAAGCTGATCTTCAGTCACTCTTCTGGGCTGTTGAGTCTATGTGGAATATGCGCCAAAGAAATGTCATCTTCGAAACCTCCTCTCCTGAGGTTCGAGAAGCTATTCTCAGGCCGGACCTCTTCCGAGAACTCGAACTCCATCGGCAAAACATCTTCTGCCTTTTTAATCTCAAGTGTTCTTGGTCTCTGGAACATGTTTCTGCGCCTCGGAACCGTGTTGCTCAATTGATTGCAGACAGTGTTATCCTAGGCTCCCGCTCTCAGTCTTACATCTCTGTTGGCGGACCTGCTTGGCTTCGTCATTCTCTTGATCAGGAACGGAGAAACTCTGCCTAACCTCTTGGTTTTTAGGTTGATCTCAAGCTCCAAGACCTAGTTTTTTTTCTTTTTCAATTGCCGTCTCAGGCACAGTACCTACTGGTATCGATTTTTTATGTTGCTTCCTTTTATCTTCTCTGCTTTATTCTCTCTCGCACTTGACCCAGAGGGTCCCCCTTTATGTTTGAAACGCAGTGTTAAAAAAAGATCTATCATTAATAATCATCAACTAATTGTTTATTCATTTATTTTGAAAATATATTCCACAGCACATCTGTTGCTGAAAATAGGCGATCTCGATACTGAAGAGATATGATCAGCTCTCAAAGAGCTTACTGAAGCCCTTAAGGCTGAGGAACGATACTGGAAGCAAAAGAGTCGGATATTTTGATTGAAAGAAGGAGATTTGAACACAATGTTCTTCCATGCTATAACAAGACAGAGAAGAGCAAGAAATAAGACTACTGGTCTGTTAGACCATGCAGGGAATCTAGTGGAAGATGAAGATAAATTATTAGCCATTGCTACTGATTACTTTAGGAAGCTTTTCGAATCCTCTAACCCAGAGCTCATTGATGAAGCTTTAGCCAATGTCACGACGACAATCTCTGACCAGACTAATACGGACCTGACAGCTCCAGTTACAGAATGGGAGGTAAAATTGGCTCTATTTGCGATGCATCCAGAAAAGGCACCTTGCCCTGATGGCATGACAGCTCTCTTTTACCAAAAATTTTGGGATACCGTGAAAAAGGATTTAATCCGCATGGTTAATGATTTTCTCTTTGAGGGGACAATGGCACACGGCCTTAACGATGTGAATATTTGTCTTATCCCTAAGAAAGACAAACCAAATGAAATGTCTCAGTTCAGACTAATCAGTCTATGTAATGTGAGCTATAAGATTATTTCTAAAGTCTTATGTTAGCGATTAAAGAAAATTCTCCCGGACCGAATATCAGAAACCCAGTCAGCCTTTGTTGCTGGATAACAGATATCAGATAATGTACTAATTGCACAGGAGATGTTTCATGCTCTCCGCACAGATCCTAGTGGAAGAAATAGAAGAATGGCAATAAAGACAGACATGAGCAAATCATATGATCGTCTAGAATGGGATTTCATTAGTGCAGTCCTGCGCAAAATGGGTTTCTCAGAATTGTGGATTGAATGGATTATGCGATGTGTAACATCGGTGAAATATCATGTCTTATTTAATGGTCAACCTAGAGGGAATATAACCCCACACAGGCGATTGCGTCAAGGAGATCCTTTGTCTCCTTTCATCTTCATCTTATGCACGGAAGCGCTCGTTACCCTTCTTAATCATACAGAGATTCAAGGTAAGATAACGGGGATGCGTGTTTCGCGCGCTAGCCCCCCGGTATCACACATTCTCTTCGCTGACGATAGCCTGTTCTTCTGAAAGGCGGAGCCCCGTGAATGTGAGGAAGTCATGAAAGTTCTTAAGACATATGAGAAAGCTTCAGGACAATGTATAAACTATGACAAATCTTCCCTGCTCTTTGGCAAAAAGATACCTGAGACGATGAAGGAGACCATCAAAAGCACAACAGGTATTTCAAATGAAGGAGGAATGGGGACTTATCTTGGCATTCCATAGGACATTAGTGGATCGAAAACGAGGTTATTTGCGTTCCTAAAGGAAAGGTTACAAAGCTGAGTAAATGGATGGACATGACGCTTTCTAACGAAAGGTGGGAAGGAGGTTCTCATTAAATCTATCCTGCTGGCCCTTCCCACTTATGTGATATCTACCTTCTTATTCCCTCTAGAGACATGTGAGAACTTAGCTAGTGCCATTGCACAGTTTTGGTGGAGTTCAAATCTTCCAAAAAGAGGTATACACTAGGTCAAATGGGAAAATGTATGTAAGCCAAGAGAAGAAGGAGGAATTGGGTTCAGGATGATTCATGAGTTTAACTTGGCACTCCTGGGTAAACCATTATGGCGTTTACTGCAAAATCCAGACTCTCTAGTAGCTAGAGTCCTCCGGGGAAAGTACTTTAGATGTAGCACGCCCTTGCGGCTAAATTTGGTTGATAGACCCTCTTATGGATGGATAAGTATAATGCCAGCGAAACCACTAATGCAATTAGGGATAAGACAGAAGGTACACTCAGGAAATGAGATTCGAATTTGGGAAGATAATTGGATACCAACGATACCATCACGACCAGCTAGACCTATAGCACCAATGGTACATCCAATAATGTCAGCTCGAGATCTTATGTCAGACGAGCCAAAAACATGGGACTTGGAAATCCTTAGAAACTATGTACATCCTGATGATATCCCGCTGATTCAATCTTTAGCCATAAGCCAAGGTTATCAACGGGACAAATATTGCTGGAGTTACATGAAGAATGGAATGTACACTGTTAAATCAGGATACTGGGTGGCTACAAATATCCTCAACAAAATGGAAGACCAAGGGGAGCCGAGCATTAAAAAACTTCAAGCATTTGCTTGGAAAATACATGCTCCACCAAAGCTGAAACATTTTGTTTGGCAAGCGATATCGGGACAACTAGCTGTAACAAGCAATTTAAAACACCGTCATATGTGATGTGATAATCATTGTTCTAGATGTGGAGCAGAAGATGAGACGATAAACTACACACTCTTTGAGTGTCCTCCAGCTATACAGACTTGGGCAAATGCAACTACCCCCACTCCACCTTTGTTGTTCCCTACCTCAAGTCATTTTACGAACATTGATTATCTCTTCTGGGGAAAGAATGATATAGAGGATCCTGAGCTGGATAGAGACCCATATCCCTGGATTATGTGGTATATTTGGAAAGCAAGAAATGATAACCTATTCCGTGGAATAGACAGAGACCCGTTGGAGACTGTCCGACATGCAGAATCAGAATGTTATGCTTGGTTTGAGGCAAATAAGAAACAGGAAGATCAAATCACTACGGGGCCACCAGCATAACAAATAAATTCTGAGAGATGTCTGATAGATGGTTCATGGACCCACGACGCAATCTTCAGTGGTTATGGATGGACATGGAAAACTGCAGAAGGAAAAATACAACTAATGGGAGCAAGGAACCAACGACAACGAATCTCACCACTTCATTCGGAACTGGAGGCTCTAATATGGGCGATGGAATGCATGCTTCAAGTATCTACGTGCCAGGTGTTTGTGAGGGATTAAACTCACCTCCTGATTTTAGGTCATGTTAAAGTTTAGGAAAGAGGTTAGGGAAAGATAACGCGGGCTGAATCCCGTAATAACTTATGGAATGAATTTGATTTGTATTGATAATGTGGTAAAGAATGGTTACAAAAGATGTTTCTCTTGATGATTACAAAGATAAGGAAATGTTTAAGAGATGATGTGAATAATCGTAAGAATGCAGATAAAGGTTGAATCGATCTTCTTTCTTGATTTGCTTTCTCTTTAAATAGCCTCAGGTCCCGCTTGATCGTAGCCAACTGGTTCCCGAGATCTCCTCCGTGATTTGAGGGATTTGTAACAGCTCCCCTTTGACCGGGTCCTGCGCCTATTTATTTGTCAACGAGCTGCCTCTTTTCCTTGACCTCTCTGATGAACATCTCCAGCTCACAGCCTCCAGATCTGACTTAGCTGTTCTTGAAGATTGAATTCATGATGGGCCTTTCGCGGCCCGTTATCATTTCTTATTGTCTATCACTAGAGGGGGTCTGATGCTGACGCTAAAGCAGCCAGCGCGTCTGCTGAGGAGTTCTCTCCTCGTGGGATCCTTGTTAGTTCAAATCCGTTGAACTGCTTAGTGAGGTTCCGGACAACTTCTAGGTATGCCCCCATTCTTTCGTCCCTTGTTTCATACTCGCCGTGGAACTGGCTAGCTACTAGCTGTGAATCACTATAAGCGTTCAGCTCTCGAATTCTGAGGCTTAGGGCGAGTTTTAATCCTGCAATTAATGCTTCGTATTCAGCCTCGTTATTAGAAGCGCTGAATCCGAGCCTGTAGGATTGTTGGATGGTTTTTCCAGCTGAGGAGGTCAGCCTTAGACCGATGCCGGAACCTTGTCTTGGCGAGGCTCGTCAATGTACAGACTCCACTTCGGAGCTTCCGTTTCCAAGTCTAGTTGTTCGGAAGCTAGCTCGATTATGAAATCGGCAAGGACCTGAGCTTTTGCTGCTGCTCGAGGTCTATACTCGATATCGTATTCACTGAGCTCTATGGCCCATTTAGCAAATCGTCATGATTGGCTAGGGCTGTGCAAAATTGTTCGCAATGGTTGTGAAGTCATTACGACGATTGAGTGCGATTGGAAATAAGGTCACAATTTTCTGGCAGCTGTTACGACAGCTAGAGCTAGTTTTTCCATAGTAGGGTATCTAGTTTCGGCGTCTATCAGACTCTTGCTGGTATAATAGACAGGTCTTTGCTCGTTTTGCTCTTCTCGTACCTGCACACCACTAACTGCAGCGGTTGTTACGGCGAGGTAAAGATATAGCGGTTCTCCCATACTGGTTTAGCCAGGATCGGAGGTTCGGAGAAGTAAGCTTTCAATTGTTTGAAGGCTTCCTCGCACTTTTCGTCCCATAAGAACTTCTTATTATTTTTTAGAAGTTTGTAGAATGGGAGGCACTTATCGGTGGACCTGGATATGAATCGATTTAATGCTGCGATTCGTCCAGTCAATGTCTGTACCTCTCTGGTTGTCTTAGGTGACGGCATTTCCTGAAAGGTAGCTATCTGTTTTGGGTTGGCTTCGATGCCTCTTTCGGTTACGAGGTAGCCGAGGAACTCGCTTGAAGGTACCCCGAAGATGCACTTAGTAGGGTTGAGCTTCATATCGTATTTGTTGAGGATATCGAAGCATTCCCTTAGGTGGGAAATGTGGTTTTCTCCAATTGAGGATTTGACTAGCATATCATCAATATAGACCTCCATGGTTTTCCCGAGCTGGCCAGCGAACATTTTATTCACTAGCCTTTGATAGGTAGCTCCTGCATTTTTTAAACCGAATGGCATGACCTTATAGCAATAGGTCCCTCGTTCAGTTATGAATGCGGTTTTCTCTTGATCATCGGGATCCATCATGATTTGATTGTACCCTGAAAAGGCATCCATGAAGGACATGAGCTGGTGGCCAGCAGTGGCCTCGACCAAACGATCGATGTGAGGTAACGGGAAGCTGTCTTCGGGACAAGCTTTATTTAAGTCGGTGAAATTTACGCAGATTCTCCATTTCCCGTTCTTCCTTTTTACAACTACTGGATTAGCTAGCCAGTCTGGGTAATGTACCTCACGAATGGATCCAGCTTTCGTAAATCGGTCAACCTCGTCGTTAACAGCTTGAGCATTTTCTAGGCCTAGCTTGCGACGCTTTTGTTTGATCGGTTTGAAAGTGGGGTCTACATTAAGCTTGTGAGTAGTGACGTCAGCGTTTATACCCTTCATGTCACAGGTGATTCATGCAAAGGTTCCGACGTTGCTTTTTAGAAAGTCGATGAGCTCCTTCTTAGTCTGGAGAGGTAGCTCGGATCCGATACTCACTTGCTTTTCAGGATTTGAGTCGTCGATACTAACTTGCTCGGTGAGGTTCTTAGGGGGACCTCAAATATTCTGTTGTATCTCACGACCCTCCTGGATCTGTAATTGCTATTGGGGTGATTCTTTGAGAATTTTGAATCCTCCTAGGTAACAGATCCCGGAGATCTTGTGGTTACCATGCACGGTAGATATCCCTTCAGGTGTCAGGAATTTCACACATTGGTGATAAGTTGAAGCTACTGATTTCATTTTATGGATCCAAGGTCTTCCTAGGATCGCGTGAAACGGGGAAGGTCTGTCGATGACTATGAAATTCATCATTTTCATGATTCCGCCAACTATAATTGGGAGCTTAATAGTTCCCAGTGAGGTAGCTGTTTCTCCGGAAAAGCCTACGAGATTAGCTTTTTGGCCAATAATTTGGTAGTCGTCTATTTCCATCCCTTTTAGGGTGTTGTAGAAAATAAGGTCAACAGAGCTTCCTGTGTCTATCATGAGTTTAGGGACCTCATATCCTGCGATGTTCAGGGTGACGATCAGCGCGTCATCGTGAGGTCTGTCAAGGTTTGAGGTCTCGCTTTCCCAGAAAGAAATCTCAGTATTGGACTCGGGGTTAGGAGGCTTAGGTCCAGTGTTAGACACAGCCTTCCGTACGTGATTCTTAATAGAGTTGACGGAGTCTTGACATATATCTGATCCTCCAAGAGCTTTCACGATAGCTAGCCGGAAGGCTCTCAGGTAAGCCTTCGGGAATCCTAATTTTTCGGGTGTCTCTTATGTAAGAGTTGGCAATTCTGTCAGTGAATGGAGTTCCACAGGTCTCCTCGATCAAGCTCTCGATCTCGGGAGCTGAGCTCGTTGCCTTGTGGACTTGAGCACCCAGCTTTTGGAGAGCTGCGTGAGTCCGCTCCATATATCTACGAATAGCCTCTGGTCCCTCTAGAGGAAGGACAATCGGATCATCGTTAGGTACCTGACGAACATGTACCTGGCGAACAGGTCCCTGATGGAATCGTGTTCGATCATTTTTCCAAGTGCTCGGTGGGCTGATTTGCTCACTGGCTATTGGGTTATTTTGACGAGTTAGGTTAGTGGGGCGAGCTGTAGGATCAGCATCCGTCCTTTGATGTTCGCCCGGATTCGTGTTTAGGTTTTTGGCCCGAAACACCGGAGCTGACGTTCTGCCCCCGGACGGGTCGGATACTCCTTCTCCTGACCTAAGAATAGGTGGTGGAGGAGGTAAGCGAGCGCTCTGACCAGTAACCTGATCGGGAATAGAGCTAGTCGATGCTATGTTGCTTCCCATAGCACTGGTGAGGGGTGGACTGAACACGGGAGATGTCCTAGCATGAGGCGTTTGGAAAGCTGGTCCCTGTTCTCCTGATCCAGTGTTATCAAGGGAAAAGTCGAGACATCCTCAAGGGAACGAGGGGTCAGTTATTCGATCTCGGAAGGTCACTCCCAAGCCCTGACGTTGCGGTGGTTGGGTTGTTGCGGTTCGAGATCTAGTGACCTCTTCGAATCGTTGCTGCCGAGCGGCTAGCTGTTGCATTCTACCAGCTGCATCATCATGCGACGGATCTCAGAGAGCTGAGCCTCCGTCTGGTTCGGAGCAGGTTGGTGCTGAGGGGTAACGAGGGATGGGAGCCCTGGATCGATCCCATTGGAGGTTCTCGTGTTGGCTGCTCCAGCACTGTTCATCGAGATACTGTTCATCGAGATACAGTTCATCGAGATACTGTTCATCGAGATACTGTTCATCGAGATACTGTTCTTCCAGTACTGTTCATCCGAGTACTGTTCATCGGGATACTGTTCATCGAGATACTGTTCACCGAGATACTGTTCATCGAGATACTGTTCACCGAGATACTGTTCATCGAGATACTGTTCATCCAGTACTGTTCATCCGAGTACTGTTCATCGGGATACTGTTCATCAGTTAGATGAAATTGTTGTCTGATCGACTGGATTCATCCTTAAGTTGGAGTAAGGGATTCCATTGTTTCTTCCCCACAGACGGCGCCAATTGTGAGGGATTAAACTCACCTCCTGATTTTAGGTCATGTTAAAGTTTAGGAAAGAGGTTAGGGAAAGATAACGCGGGCTGAATCCCGTAATAACTTATGGAATGAATTTGATTTGTATTGATAATGTGGTAAAGAATGGTTACAAAAGATGTTTCTCTTGATGATTACAAAGATAAGGAAATGTTTAAGAGATGATGTGAATAATCGTAAGAATGCAGATAAAGGTTGAATCGATCTTCTTTCTTGATTTGCTTTCTCTTTAAATAGCCTCAGGTCCCGCTTGATCGTAGCCAACTGGTTCCCGAAATCTCCTCCGTGATTTGAGGGATTTGTAACAGCTCCCCTTTGACCGGGTCCTGCGCCTATTTATTTGTCAACGAGCTGCCTCTTTTCCTTGACCTCTCTGATGAACATCTCCAGCTCACAGCCTCCAGATCTGACTTAGCTGTTCTTGAAGATTGAATTCATGATGGGCCTTTCGCGGCCCGTTATCATTTCTTATTGTCTATCACTAGTTAGGGGGTCATATTTGGGCCCAACAGTGTTTGGAACTGATTGTAAGGATCTAATCTCGATGATTCAAGACCCAGGAGCATGGCCCAACTTCTCTACTGAACTGGATGAGGCAGAAGCTGAAGAACAATTTCCTTGAATTCTCTATTGTTTTTATTCCTCGTACTGAAAATGTATCATCTGATTCTCTAGCTAAGATAGCATGTTCCTACTATAGGGATCTGTACTACACTGGTTGTTCTATTTCGGTCTGGTTTCCCAGACCACCTCAAGCTTGAGTAATAGATCAGCCGTTTGATGTAAAAAAAAAAAAAACAGGCGATCTCGATTAGATTACAAAAAACAAATGCTACCAGTATACAATGTTACTGATTTGAGTGGTTGGTGATGCGTAGTTATTATTTTCGTGGATTAAAAAATTACTAGAGTATGATCGTCGCATCCGTGCGGATTTTTGATTTTTTATTTTTTTTAAATTGATCTTTGTTTTTCATAATTAATATTATATATTTTTGATATGTCATTATATAACTAAATGTATATTGGTTATTTGGATATTTTAAATAAAAAGTTTACATGTATGTCAATATTTTACAATCAAAATTAGGAGTATTTTAAATTACAACATAAAAGTAATAACAAAAATAAAAATTTATTTTAAATTGATTGCATAGAGTATCGAAAATATGGTAAATTTTTTGGTTAGCTAGATTATAGGAAGTAAGAGTTTTAATTAAATAAGTAAAACACAATAAATACTTAACATAAGTTTATTAATTGATTCAGAGACAATGAATTGTAAATATTGTACAAGTTTAAGGATTAGTCTTAATTTGTACTTCTTTTGTAATAGATTAGATACAATGAATTGTAAATATTGTACAAGTTTAAGGATTAGTCTTAATTTGTACTTCTCTTTTAATAGATTAGATACAATGTGTTTTTTTTCCTTCTATAAACTTGTGTAATATTTGTCATAAAATGATTTTTCTCACTTTCAATCGGGTGATGTATCAAAGGATTAAAATATTGGGCTATTTACAAATTTGACTCAAAACTCAAAGTCAACCCTAAAACTAACCCATATTTTTTTGGATTTTTCTTTTGTCCTATTCACCCAACAAATCCACATTATTAACAAAAATCCCATTAGTTTTTTTTCCGAAAATTGTCTTTTTACTCTCTCAACCTCATCATCTTCAAGTATTTACAAGATTGTCAATGCCATCAATACACCACTCACCATGAATAACCAATTTGAAACTCTTAATGCACCTACAATCGATTTACACTCATTCTTTCTCAATTCTTATGAACTAAAAACAACATTTCTCTCACTTTCTCTCCATATTCATCCAAAAAACCTAAGATTTTGCATTCTAAAAATTTTATGGTTCATTGAAGCTTACCATTTTTGGTGGGTCACTTTGTTTTGAGTTTATGTGTGCTTGGAGAAGACTTCTGTGTGCTAAGGAGGTTTTCTCACTAATTTAAGGTATGAATCAACATTTTTTCCAGATCTGTTCGCCAAGAGGACTTTCGGGTAAGTCTTCTGCCAATAGAAGACTTACTTGGAAGTTTTCTGGTCAATACAGAGGTTAGTTTTGCAATTGACTTTTAAAATGTGTTCCCAGAGACGACTTATATGGAAGTCGTCCGTTTTTGTTTGTTAAAAAAAAATCTCGAGAAAACATGAGACGACTTCCCTGTAAGTCGTCTTGAATAAATATGTTAGTTTTGCATTTGGCTGGATTGTACCAGAAATTTGACTTTCCAATGACGACTTACGCATAAGTCATCCAGAAGAAAATTAAAAAATCAATATTTTATTATAGCTATACGACTTCCATGTAAGTCGTTTCTGGTTAGTTTTACAATTGAAAAAAAAATATTTAATTTATTCTAGACGATTTACACGGAAGTCGTCCGCCTGACGACTTCTGTGTAAGTCATCCAAGGTTTTCTTCCGAGATCCTGGTCAAACCTTGCTTATCCTGGATGACTTTCATATAAGTCGTCTACCAGAAGATTTCCGTGTAAGTCGTGTAGAATAAATTAAATATTTAAGTTTTATCTTAACCTGGGACGACTTATATGGAAATCGTCTACTAATAATAAAATATTGATTTTTTTAATTTTCTATAGGACGACTTACGAATAAATCGTCAAGGAAAAGTTAAATTTCTGACACAATCCGGTCAAATGCAAAACTAACATGCTTATCCTAGATAACTTACAGGGAAGTCATCTCTGGTTTTCTCGAGATTTTTTGTTTAACAAAAGAATGCCAATATTTACAAAGGACGACTTCCAAAGAAGTCTGCTGTAGAGGCGACTTCTATGGAAGTCGTCATTTGTAAAATTTTAATTTCAAAAATAACCTAATCGGACAACTTCCAAAGATGTCGTTTGCGTAAAAGTTTAATAAACTTTCATTTTATCTAAAACAATAAAGAATGTTTTAACATTTTCTTGTTAATTCATGTATATTAGTTAATATTTGAGCTGCTGGATGAAATTTATTACTTAATTGGTGATATTTATGAGGTTACCAACATTCATGTTAATCAAAGTTTCTCGCTAATGTGCTTTTTAACTCATACATGTTGCACTTTTGCTAATGTGTTTTATTTTGACTTTTTGCAGATGATGCATCCGTTACATGCAGTGTATGGAGAATGGTTGTTAAAAGATGGATGTTGGAATTTTGTTGTTAATCATTTGAAAGGAGCGAGAATGTTCTTTTTGAGTGAAGGTTCGGCCCATGCTCAACTTGTTGCAATGGCTCAAGAAGATTATAATCTGGACATGAACACATATTATGTGCACTTAACTTACTCATTACCAGAAGGAATGACGCAACAGATGGCTCGAGACACCCCTCCTATTCATGTTACAAGTGATAGACAAGTTCGGAACTTGTTCGAGGTAACTAAAACGCATGAAGTACGTCTTTGTATATCAAGCCTTAGTAAGATGAGAATGGTTTCAGAGGAAGGGGAAGAAGATGATGAAGGGGATGAAGCTGATGAGGGGGATGAAGATGATGATGATTTGGCTGAAGATGAAAATCATGATGGGAAGGAGGATGCTGATATCCATCATGTTGCTTAAGTTGTTAATGACACTGAGGATTATAGTGAGTATGGAAAGGTAAAAGATGAGGATGAGGCAGAGGATTTTGATATGTATTTTGAAGATTTCAAAGCGACATGGTAGTGAAGGAGGAAGATTGAATGCTAACAATATCTATGTCAACCAGAGTTTCGCTAGTAGGGATGCACCGGTTTCAAAGTTGTGGTTGACAACGGTGAGGGGAGGTTCTCCTTCAGAGTATACAAGTCAACGAAAGCTCTCTTTGTTGGAACATGTCGTGTTAATGGTTGTGGATGGAAGATCAGAGCGAGTGTTAAACATGGCACAAGCACGTTTTGGGTAACCAAGTATGTGGAAACTCATACATGTTATATGGCAGACAGAATCACTAAGCGGAAACACTGTACTCTGAAGTATATTGGTAGGCTTTTCATAGATCATGTTGGAATCATTGATGGGTTGAATCTGCAGCATACCAAAGATGCAATGAAGAACATGTTTGGCATGACACTTGATTACACCACTTCATACAGATCATTGTTTTATGCCCAAGAATTGGTGAGAGGATCAGCGGAAGATAGGTATGAGCGACTGCCTTCATATTTAGAGAAAATCTCCTTAGCAAATCCGGGTTATATCACTGGTATAAAACTTGATTATCTGAATAGATTTAAGTATCTATTTCTCTCTTTTGGAGCTTCAATCAGAGGTTTTCAGTATCAGAGAACGGTCATTGTGGTGGATGGGATGCACTTAAGTTGGAAGTATGAAAGTGTTATGTTAGTTGCAGCCGCACAAGATGGTAATTTTTAGATATTTCAATTGGCTTTTGGGATCGTAGATACTGAAACAGGAATCTTGGGAATGGTTTTGCACAAAATTGGCGAGTTGTGTATCTGATGAGTATCCTCTGGTGATAGTCTCCAACTGGCACACACCCATTAAAAGTACGTGTGATAAGGTGTTTCCTTGGGCAATCCGAGAAATATGTTATTATCACCTTCAACAAAACATTGTCCAAAAGTATAAAGGGAAGCATTTCTTGTACTTGGTGAAAGGTGCTGCTTATGCTAATATACTTTACGATTTTAACGGGTATATGAATGAGATACAGAGTGCAAACCCGGAACTTGCAACATATTTGGAGAATGCCGACGTGACCCTATGGTTAAGAGTTCATTGTCAGGGAGATAGGTACAACATAAAAATGAGCAACAACGCTGAATCTATAAATTCCGCACTGACTGTGTTGTTGATTTGGAATATCGAAAGTGTGCTTGTGGTGTCTATGCAGTCGAGAAAATACATTGCTGCCATGCTATAGCAGCTGGAACATATGATGGTTTGCATATCTCCACACTTGTATGGCCGGCCTACTCAAAGGATACTTTGTTTGCAGGATACTCAGAGAATATATATACTTGTGTTAGACAATAAGTTGAGGCACACATATGCTTTCCTCCAGAAGTAAAGCGTGGTCCGGGGAAACAAAGAAATCAAGATGGAAATCTTGGTTGGAGCTTTTGAGGATGAGAGGACGCAAAACCCGGCAGCAACACATGGTTTATAGGTGCTCAGTCTGCAAAGAAACTGGCCAAACGCATCCACAATGTAAGAACTGACGTGGACGACCTTCGGGTAAACTGTTCAGAAGACCTTCTAGTTAGTCGTCCAGGACTTTCGGTCTTTGAATCTATCTATCTGCTTGTCTGTTATGACTGTATGTTTTATGAACTTCTTGTAAGTCGTTTAGACGACTTAATTTTATGTGTTATCTGCGTTATGAACTTCTCTGTATTAAGAATTGATGTGTTATAAGATTATGTGTTATGAACTTATATGTGTTAAGACCTTCCATTTTGTTGTCCAGACGACTTAACTGTGTTGTGGTCCTTCTGGTTAGTTGTCCAGACAACTTAACTTTATATTTTTATTTTGAATTGCAATTTAAAAGATAACAAGTCTAACATTACATAAAATCCGAAAGATTACTGCACTAACAAACTAATTTTCTACGAAATGCTAGTTTGGTAGGAGATAGGTTACCAAAAACTTCATCATATCCTGACCATGTTAACATAGCCTAATATATCATACAAAATTATACAAAAGCATCAAGTTCAAGTACAAATAACACATCACACATCGTACCCTTTACTACTCATATGTTGTCATGTTCTCATAATAGTCTTCGTTCTCAAGTTGATGGCATCCAGGATTTTCTTGAAATATATCCACTGCCATCCTCTCCATGATAGTCTTCGCGTTTTTGTCACAAAAGTATGGAGGAAACGATATCCCAAGAGCATGACATTCAATGTACTTCAGAGTGTACACACCACAATCACCAGATCGGCGCTAAGGTACTCCAACGGTCTCTCTCTCATATGTGTATGGCTCAAGTTTGTTGTTGTACACGTTCTTCGTGAGAGCCAGCGCACTTAACAAGCAAATAAGGAATCATTGTGACAAAAGGCTCCATTACCTCATAGAGCTCTGCAAGGCTAATATGTGATTGAATGTTGTCCCAGACTATGTTCTATCAATATCTATAAAGCAATCCAATGGTCATTGTTGAAGTTCACAGGCGCATATATATCATCCACATCCAAACCCCAAACCTTCGTAGATTTGCAAAATTTTGGTACTAGCCCTGCATGAAAATTCCATGCCCAGTAGGGAGTCTTCTTCCTAAACCGTTTTGATCGCCCTCGGATCTCTTAAAATCTGGGTAATTGGCTGTTCACTACCGAAAAATACATGATCAAGAAAGCACATTCTCTCGCTCCTGAAATGTTGTGGATTATTCTGTTAAAAAGACTTGACTTACTGGTAAGAAAATAGCAGAAGACTTACACAGTCCACCATCCATGCTAACGGGGTTTGGAGGACCTGATAAAACCGATTTGGACATCTACATGGTCTTTTATCCAATACAAGAACGCTAGGTTCATCACTCAGTTGTGGAGCTTTCACAAGACTCAACTCTTTTGAGGAACTCGGTTCTCTGGACCCATTCGTTTCTTGGCCGACATTCTGTCATACTTTCGCCCTATTTATGCCATTCACACTTTCACTCTGCAATTTCGATGTCCAAGATGGGTTTCTAAAATGTTAACCAAAAATCCAATTCAAAATTGAACAAAATCCATACATAAACAAAGATCCAAGCACACTAGAAAAAAGCACACATGTTCTGACATACAATGGTTCATCGAAGCACACACAAGAAACAAAGCACATCAGTTCTCATTCCTAACACTTTGCCAAGTGATTCACTTCTCTGTGATTTTGGGAGAGATTTTGGTACTAACCCGGGTTCGCGCACACGTTTTAGTGGGCTTAAAGTTGTGATTTGAAGATCATTAGATGCAGTCCCTTTTTGATGACTCCCACCTTCTTCTCCACAACTTCCATCCTATCCCCAGCAACTTGATCTCTCTAAGGCACGTCGTAAACCCATCCTTCACGGAATCAGCTATGTCCCTGAAGCTTTTTCTCAAACTGCTCTTTGGTCATCTCACCAACAGTAGTAGAAGCCTTTGAACGAGCCTCTGTAGGAGGCACTTTATTAGCTCTGCAGGTGCCTCAACAATAGCCTTTTTACTAGTTTTTTTCTGAGATCTTCTACTTTCTTCCTTCAAAACAATCTTTGTCTTCTATGTCTTCACTGCACTCACTTCCTTCTTCACCATGGGGTTAGTACCGGTGACTTCCCATCAATCCATGGTCCACTTCCATTTAGGTTTCGCATTAAATATGATTTTAATTATGTTATATGCAGCCAGGTCTTCTACATCAATGTCTTATTGTGGAAACATTTCGCCGAAGTTGATCACGCTAGTCCGCAGTAAATAAATAATATAGACTTAGATATTTGACAGATTAAGAAAGATCGAAGTCTTCCAGAAAAGACTAGATAATTTATAGATAAGTCTTCTGAAAGGTCCTCCAGAAAAGATTTCGTAGACGACTTATAGTTAAGTCTTCTGGAAAGTCTTCCAGAAAAAACTTCACAGACGACATATAGTTAAGTCGTCTGAAAAGTCTCTTCTGGAAGACTTTCCAAACGACTTAACTATAATTCGTCTGCAAAGTTTTTTCTAGAGGAATTTCCAGAAGACTTATTTATAAGTCGTTTGTAAAGTTTTAGGGAGTGAAGTTTACCTGTCTGCAGATAGCATCTTTAAAAATTTTGCGTCCTTTGCCACCCTTGTTAGCCAGAAATAGTGGAGACGGTTTGTCTGGTATGGGTTTCCCATAACTAGCACATAATTCTGACAGAGCATAGTACACTCACACCTGGAGAACTTGAATAAACCCATCAACAGTGTAACCTGAAGTCAAATATTTTCCCTTCAGAGAGTCCATCAGCACTTTAAACGCCATTCTCCCCCATGGATAATTCTCAAAAAATTTAAATCCATCAGTAGCCTTACAAGACTAGCCCGTGTAGCGGTTGAGAACTTTCTCCCTTTAATGAATCCAGTGAAGATGGCAAGGTATCCCAGCCGCATGCAATCATCCCGAGACCACTCTTGGCATCTCTCACACGTTGTTGTTATATGTTCAGTAGTTGGCCCAACATCGACATCAATACTCATCATCTCCAAGAAAGTAGCCATCTCCTTTGTAACCTCACACCTTGGATTTTCCAGGTCTTCGATGTAATCGCAGTTCAGACCAGAGAGGTATTCAAACTCTATCAGTGAAAACCTCGCCGGTTGTGGACCAACAAGACTCCAGAGCTCATACTTCTTCTTGATGTTAAGTTGGAATCTGAGTATATAGTGAACCGGCCTTGAAGCCCAACCAAAATCCAGCTCTTTGAACTTGATGAACACTCCCAACTTCGACTCTTTCAGTTCCTCATATTCGTCAGCATGTAGAGCTTGCCGTAGAGCAGAAAACAACTTCGAGTCATCCGTATGATATGAAATGCTCTTGACTACAGGGGGCTCTTCCCCTAATGTATATATCCTCTGCGGAAGTTCTAGTAAATCCATTTTCAGGTCTGCAAAACAATCACAAACAAGCATCTCAAACACATAACAAGCGCACTATTCTATGTACAAATACTGAAAGACTTGCATATAAATTTTAGTGAGAAGTCTTCCAGAGCGTAAGACTTCGTAGAAGACTTCCTGGAAGTCGTCTGAGAAGTCTTCTCTACGAATTTTTACACTCTGGAATACATCCAGGAAGTCTTCTACGAAGTCTTACACTCTGGAAGACTTCCAGGAAGTGTTCTGAGTACTCTTTCAGTAGAACACTACAACAATCGTCACAACTGTAGGCTTAACAAGACAAGATGGATAACTTACAGTCGGAGAAGATATGGTCAAGATATGGTCACCAACGACACCGGCGGTTACAGATATGCTGAAGATCGACAGGAAAAGAAGAATCAAGACTACAATTTTTAGGGTTTTACGGCGGCTAAACGCCTTAAGACAAGAGAAATAACTTACCGGCGGTAGAGTTTAACGAGATTCGGTTTCAGATCTGAGAAAAAGGAAGTAGATGGTCAGTTTAAACTACTAAAATACTTTTCGGCATTAAGAAGAAGCAAGATTCGGGTAAGAGGAGAGATAATCGGCGGTGTTCACGACGGTTGACGATGGAATATGCGTCTAAAGAAGAAATCAAATAGTCGCCTTCGAAATCGCCCTTGGAGAGAAAATGCGTTAGGTTTTCGTGAAAAAAAAGTGTTTATATGTCCGGTAAATGATCTGGTTAGGTTTAAAAGTACATTGGTAAAATTAAAGATTCGATTCTATATAGACGACTTCCACGTAAATCGTCTGGTTTAAATTATTCACTAGTTGACTTCCGTGTAAGTCGTCTATACCCTAAACATAACCTCTAAACTAATTTAACTAACTAAACATTTCATAAAATCAATTAAACTTAAAAAGTGTTTACTATACACAAAATTAAACACATATAGGTAAAAAAATTATTTTTCAAAAAAATATTTAAGTTTCCCAAAATCTAACTCTAAGAATACATACAATACTACAACATATGTTGCCAAACCCTAAACAAAAAAATATCATGATTCACTACTTACTCATCTATGTCGAAAACAGTTCAATTTTATTATATTTTAATTTATATCACTTAAAACTGTTTATAATTACATTATTTTAATTTTCACTTATCAAAAAATTTTACAAAATATATAAATTATTTTTAAGATCAATTATACCAGAAGACTTTCGTCGACGTTGTATGGATAACTTACAGTATCTCAGAAGACTAAGAAGACTTTTTGGGGCTATATTCGTAAAAATGAGTTCTGTTTTTTTGTTTGGTCATAAAGAGGTTATAAGGAGTTGACTGTAATTTCACAAAGTTTTTAGGTTAATTTTACATTTTATTTAAGTTTGGGTATAGTTTTGCATTTACACTCAAGTTTTGAGTTTGACAGATCCTCCTAAAATATTTATGTTGTTTGAATCATTAGATTTTGATTTAAGTGGTTTTAATCGAATGATTTAGGTGAAAACAATCTAAAACAGTAGCAAGAGAACGAAATATATATCGTAAAGTCATGATTTTGATTTTATGATATTTAACAGTTATTTTTCATAAACAAACATAAAACTCTCTCTAGAGTGCGACGGCGACGGCGATTCAAGAGGGATTTAGGGTTTTCAGATGAGAGCGCGATGGTGGGATCCGGGGATTGAGAAAGGAGATCGACATGTTATGGGCTGGGGAAATACAAGGGTTCATAGGGTTTTTAATCGGAGAGATTCCCTGAATCTCTATGGTATGTTTCGGATTGACTGGAGCTGGGGAAAGGATCCCAAAAGGAAGCTGGATACGGCGGCATTTATGGTCGATACGATCTTGATTCTCACCATCAATTTGATGGGATCGGGTGGACATCAAGGTATGATATTGGGGATCTTATCTCTTACAAAATTGGGAAGTCTTCTGATTTGGTTCCATCGATACGATTGGGAGATTCTCAATCAAGGGTTACAAAGCCATTTCTTTTCGGGATTTGATATTGCGGGGATTCGATTTGAAAAATTAGTGATTGACAAGGATTTTTTGTGGGGTGATACTCTTGGAAACAGAGGACGCTATATAATGACTCTATTCGTGTGCTTGAGGAGTATCAGTTATCACAATTTTTATTATCATACTTTTCTTTGCAACAAAGGTTTAAAGGTTTTCTGGTTAACAATGACACAGGGTCAATTGTTGGGATCCATGGGTGAATCAAGGAATGGCGAAGGAACCCGCAAGAGGCTGAAGATCTCAGTGCCTCATTTCGACAATTCCGCCTTGATCAAGTCCTGTTCCAGGATGTTGATTGGCAGATGTATGAATCCAGGAAAACAAGAGATAAAGGCTTTACTTACTAAGCTTCCCAAGATATGGAATCTGGAGGATAAGGTGGTCGGAACGGACTTGGGATTGGGAAAGTTTCAGTTTGAGTTTGAGAAGGAAGAAGATATTGAAGGGGTCCTCAAGCATCAACCATATCATTTTGATTATTGGATGATTGCTTTGGGGAAGTGGCAACCTAAGAAGTCACTTCATTATCCATCGGAAATCCATTTCTGGGTTCGAGTCTTGGGTGTGTCCAAGGAGTACAGAACAGTTACAACGTTTGAAAGCATCGGAGGTGCCATTGGAGAAGTGATTGAGGTCGACTTGGATCAGATGAGGGTGTTGGTAGTGGTGGACGCCTTTAAGGAGCTGTGTTTTGAGACGTCAGTGGATTTCAAAGGAGGCGAGTTTTATGACGGGGAGGAGGTGCCCATACTCTTACGATATGAGAGGCTGTTTGGATATTGTGAGAATTGTGGCAGTTTGTGTCACAATGAGGCGAACTGTCCAACGGGAAAGGGGGCTCAACAGAGCCAAGTGAAGCAAACAGAGAACCGTGTAGGCAATGGAGGATGGCACGATGCGGGGACACATGATGAGAGAGCCCGAAGTTACAAGGGTGTTGTCATTAATGGGAATGGAGGCTATCAAAACCGGGAGAGGGAGCCAAGGGATTACTACGGCAAAGGCAAAATGGTGGAGGAAGCTGGTTCACAGTGGGTACGAGTTGCAGACAAAGGAGGCAAGAGAGGATCTGGTTACAAAGGGAGTCACAGGGGAGAAGGCGAGATGACGCGACACAAAACTGAGCGAAGGGAGAATCAACGACCCCAAGATCAGACTAGTAATGGTTCAGGTCGTGCTGGAGAGCAACAGAACCAAGTGCGCTTGCAAGAGGATACGAGGGAAGAGGGTGAAATCACGACTGTGGGGGATGATCACTTGATGCCTCCGTCGAAGGGCTTTCAAGCTCAGTTGGAGGAAACACAGGCGATGGGTACGGAGATGGTGTCGGATCCAATTGATGCAGAGAAAGGGATTCAACATTTACAAGGGTTAATGGCAAATCAGGCGACACTAGGGGACGATGACGTGATGGATTGGGATGAGATTAGAGCGTCGTGCAAGGCACAGGGACTAGACTTGGATACCGCAGACGACCTCCCGGACCTTTCGGAAGAGGAGATAGCCGAGATGAATCTTCTATTGGAGCCAGAGGCCAAAGGTACTAAAACAGAGGAACTACAGGTGCAGGCGGAAGGCAAAGGACCTTTACTTGAGGAGGAAGCAAAGAAACAATCAACTAAGAAGAGACTTTTTAAGCCTCCAACCAATACTGCAGTGAGCAACAAGTTGCGAATTGCAAAGGCTTTAGCCTCTCCTCGCAAGAGAGCTCCGGCTAAACTAGGTACTCGAGCAGGGGATAACAAGAATCCAATGGAGAGTCAGGTTGCCTCAAACCTACCACCTGATAATTCTAAGAATTAGTTTTATGGATCTAGTTTTTTTTCAAATTTTATTTAATAAAACAGGATGTGGTTTCTGTGGTGGGTGGTGGTTTAATAAGTTCTATGAACAATAGCTATTTACTTTGGATCTCTCGTGAGTTTGTTTTGAGTTTTAGGATGGTTACATCCTATGGGTTTGTAGGCTTCTTTCTTGTTTATGTCCACATAATGAATAAACTGTTTCTTTTGGAGTTCTGGTTGGACTATCTAAGATGTTAACTTTGGTCTCATTAAACCAAACTCATCACAGTCACCGGATAAAATTACTTAGAGCTTCGATGTATACAAGCACGAGACCCAATAAGATCTCCTTGGTTTTAAAGAAGGTCCTATGCTTCTTCGTTATGGTCAAAAAGATGTATAGGAGGTTGACAAAGAGGATAAGGCAAATATACATTCAGGCGTACAAGATGTTTGGGTGGTGGCCTCATTATATCAGATGTAATTTAGTGTTTGATACGTTTGACACGTTTGAATTCTTAATGCTTGTTGAATCATTTGACCCTTTTTTACATGAGAATTTAGTCTTCTGTCGGAGACTTTGGTCTGAGAATGGGATTTGGAACGGGAGACTACTTAACAAAATTAAAATGGTACTGCATCTTGGGTGGATACAAGATAGTCTCGGTAGAAACCATATGATCATCAGCCTCTCGGTGATTCTAAGACAATGTCAACAATCAGCTGAACATGTCGGGCCCCATCAAGTCCAATTGTTAATGGCTCCAATGAGCGTGTCAAAAAAAAAAAATTATGAAGGTACTCAGCTGGAATTGTAGAGGTATGGGAAGTAAGTGGACAATTAGTTATCTACGAGAGATATGGCATCAATATAAACCAGATTTTCTTTTTTTATCAGAAACAAAGCAAGATTTTGCCTTTGTTCAAGGATTCCAATCGCATTTTGGATATGATAATATAATAACGGTAGACCCAAATGGAACAAGCGGAGGGCTAGCACTGTATTACAATAATGAGTATCAAGTTAATGTATTATACTCTAGTAATAGGATGATAGATGTCCAGGCGGAGGCTTTGGGAAAGAAGATATTTATGACATTTGTATACGGAGAGCCAGTTCAGAAATTGAGAGATCAAGTCTGGGAGAGGCTAACTAGATATGGCATTGCACGAGACGATCCTTGGTTTATTATTGGAGATTTAAATGAAATCACTGGGAATCATGAAAAAGAAGGCGGCCCGTTACGGAACTCAGACACTTTCGTATCATTTAATAACATGATCCGCAATAGTGGACTATTGGAATTCCAGGCGAAAGGAAACAAATTATCTTGGCAAGGAAGGAGGAAAGTAAACGGGAAAGCGACAATGATTCGATGTCGATTGGATAGAGCTTTAGCAAACGAAGAATGGCACACAATGTTTCCACAATCGTATACAGAATATTTGAAAATGGTGGGTTCGGACCACCGACCCATAGTGGCTTTCCTAGAGGACAAAGTTACCAGACGGAAGGGACAATTCAGATTTGACAAAAGATGGATAGGAAAGGATGGGTTTTTGGAATCCATTGCCAGAGGTTGGACAAAGGAAATGAGGAATACAACTGGCAATGTGGGAGATGTCGTGTCAAAGATTACAAATTGTCGACACGAACTTTCAACTTGGCGTAAGAATAACCCACCATATGGAAAAGAGAAAATCGCAGAATTACAACAAGCGTTGGAGGAGGTACAGACCGATGATAATCGATCTCAAGAGGATATTTTGGAAGTGTCTCGGAAACTTCAAGAGGCTTATAAAGACGAAGAGGAATATTGGCAACAGAAAAGTAGGAATACATGGAATACGGCGGGCGATCGCAGCACAAAATTCTTTCATGCCTTGACAAAACAGCGCAGAACTCGTAAACGGTTGGTAGGGTTATATGATACAAATGGAAATTGGGTGGTTAAGGATGAAGGGATCGAGAAGGTTTCCGTGGATTATTTTGATGATCTTTTTAGTACTACGTCGCCTAGCGAAATTTGATGATTTTCTGGCTGAAATTAAACCAACCATATCTCAGCAAACGAATCAAAGGCTAATAAGGATAGCTACAGAGGAAGAGGTGCGGCAAGCTCTGTTCATGATGCATCCAGAAAAAGCGCCGGTCCCGGATGGAATGACGGCACTCTTTTTCCAACATTCCTGGCATATTATCAAAAAGGATATAGTGGAAATGGTCAATAATTTCTTGACAACAGGAAAATTGGATGTGCGGCTAAATGTTACAAATATTTGTTTGATTCCTAAGACGGAAAGACCGACAAGGATGACAGAACTTAGGCCAATAAGTCTTTGTAATGTCGGATATAAAATTATATCAAAAGTTCTGTGTCAAAGGCTAAAGGCTTGCCTACCGGCTCTGATTTCAGAAACACAGTCGGCGTTTGTGGCTGGGAGATTGATTTCGGATAACATCCTAATAGCACAAGAGATGTTTCATGGGTTGAGGACAAATAATGCCTGCAAAAATAAGTTTATGGCTATAAAAACGGATATGAGTAAAGCTTATGATAGAGTGGAATGGAGTTTTATTCAGGCTTTACTTCGGAAAATGGGGTTTGATTTCCATTGGATTCAGCTAATGATGGAATGTATAACTTCGGTACAATACAGAGTTTTATTAAATGGACAACCACGAGGTCAAATTATTCCAAATAGAGGTTTACGTCAAGGGGATCCTTTATCTCCATATTTGTTCATTATGTGCACTGAGGCCCTAATAGCAAATATCAAAAAGGGTAAGAATGAAAAACGGCTAACTGGAATAAAAGTGGCGAGGGCTTGTCCTCCAATCTCTCATTTGCTTTTCGCAGATGATAGCATCTTTTTCTGTAAAGCACAGAAAGAGGAGTGCGAGACTATTTTGGTAATTCTTAAAGAATATGAAAAAGTTTCGGGACAGCAGATTAATTTCCAAAAGTCGTCGATTCAATTTGGTCACACAATTGATGACGATACGCGTCAAGCACTTCGGGATATCATGGGAATTCAAAATTTGGGAGGGATGGGAAAATATTTGGGCATCCCAGAGAGTCTGGGGGGCTCAAAGGTACAAGTTTTTGGCTTTGTTCAGAAAAGATTGAATAACAGGATCAATGGATGGACCTTTAGGTTTTTTTCCAAAGGCGGAAAGGAAGTAATAATAAAATCAGTGGCAACGGCTCTACCCAATCATATTATGTCCTGTTACAGAATCCCAAAAACTGTGGCGAAAAAGCTTACAAGTGCAGTAGCACAATTCTGGTGGAGCCCTAGTGGAAATACAAAAGGATTACACTGGAAATCATGGGATAAGGTTTGTGTGCATAAGGATGATGGAGGCTAGGTTTTAGGGATATTACGGATTTTAATACAGCTATGTTTGGTAAGCAGCTATGTAGATTAATAGAGAAACCCAACACTCTATTTTCTCGTGTCTTTAAAGGTCGATACTTCAGGAATGCTTCACCCCTGGAACCGATCAGATCGTACGCGTCCTCCTATGGGTGGCGTAGTATAATCTCTGCTAGACCTCTGGTTAGCAAATGACTAATCAAAAGGGTGGGATCAGGGACATCCATATCAGTATGGAATGATCCGTGGCTCCCAACCACTCGCCCGAGACCAGCAAATAAAAAAACAAAATATTCTCTTACCGGATCTTACGGTTGACTCCCTCATTGATGAAACAACACGAACTTGGAAATCACACACTCTTCAGGAGATAATGGATCCCGACGATGTTAAAATCGTAGAGAGTATACATTTAAGTAGGATATCAACTATTGATCGGGATGGCTGGCATTTTAGAAAAAATAGAAAATATACGGTAAAATCAGGATATCAAGTGGAAAGAACATATCCTGATATAGAAACAGGGACAGCAGAATTTGGACCCACGGTAACTGCTCTTAAAGCTAATTGTTGGAAAGTGCGCTGTCCACCCAAGATGAAGCATTTTCTATGGCAACTTCTGTCAGGATGTATAGCAGTGAAAAAAAATCTGAAGGCAAGGGGTATTAAAGGAGATATACGGTGTGACAGATGTGGAGCATCAGAGGAGTCCATAAATCATGTTTTCTTTGAATGCTCACCGGCAGTCCAGGTTTGGGCACTATCAATGATCCCAACGCATCCAGATCACTTTTCAGGACAATCTTTATTTGTGAATATGGATTATTTATTTTGGAGGGTTAAACCCACAATGGAGGAGCATCATTTTGCATGGATACTCTGGTATATATGGAAAGGACGGAATAGTAAAGTTTTTAGTAATTTGGATACGGAACCGAAGGAGACTCTTCGGCGAGCTATGACCGAATCTTTACTTTGGATGGAAGCTCAGCAGGAAATAGTTCAGCCTCATGATGCTAGGAGTTTTCAAGGCTCCTAATCAAATGATGTAGTATAAAAGATTGTCGAACCAATCCTAAGTGATTCTAATGCAAAGGGAATGCAAGTCTATACTTAATCTAAGTGCAACCAATTGAGTGAAGTGAAGTGAACTAAGAACTAGAGTAGAAATGCAATAACGAAATGATCTTTGTTTCTCAATATGAAGCAAGAGGACTCATGGGATTAGGGAATTGACATTGGGTGATCAAGTTTCAATCTAAAGGTGGCAGCTTTTCAATCAATCTATCAACCTTAAGCCTAGACACAATCCTAAACAAACTCTATCTCTAGATGAATGTTCATTTGCTAAGGCAACTCAAGCATCAAATCTCTTTGGTTGAATGTTACAAAAGCAATCATGGAGAACAAGTCTACTAGCCATCTTAACACTTTTAACAACAAATCTCTTTGGCAAAGTATGTTAAAAGCTTAGGAGAGTTGGTTCAGACATTTCATCAAACACCTTGTGGGTGGGAAATGCCTAAAGCTCAACTTTTGAGAGGCTAACTCAAAAGATGCATTGATAACACTCTACTAGCAAGGAACAAGAGAGATCTATACTAAAACACCTTAGATCTAGCTTAATCACCCTTGGTCTCCCTAATCCATGAATCCAAAAGGAGTCTACTCACTAATCTTCATGATTAACCTTAAACCCATGGTTGATTTAAGAGAAATCATGTTGAGAAGCAAGTTTAATCCAACAATTACAAAGAAATGAGAAGAAAAGAGACTAAAGATTCAATCTTTCTTCAAGGTTTCAATGTGTTCTTAAGAGAAAACAAGATAATCCCATCATTAGGGTCTAAAAAGTATTTATAGTAGCCTAAAAACGAGCTGGGTCGACCCAACAAACCTGGGTTGACCCAAGATAATTTGGGTAAAAGTTGGTAAAAACATATGTGAATATTTTTTCTAAATGTCACAGCTGGTTTTTGACGCGTCCAATAAGCCGCTGGAGGTGCAAAAAGCCGCTGTGACATCACAGCTGGTTTTTGACGCGTCGTCACTTGGCCACTGCGAGAAGTCGAAGTTGGGCAGGGAGGTGTGTTTTTCTCCAGCGGTTTGGTGAAACCGCTGCACCAAAAGCCGCTCCAACACTTAGAATTTTCAGCAGAACTTCTGCACCGGCTTCTCGTCATGACGCCAGGCCGCTGGGTGACGCTAGGCCGCTGGGTGATGTGCATCGGCTTCCTGCAAGGTCAAAATGCCGCTGCCTGTCACATGAAGCCGCTGGGACACTTAGTCATCACGCCATGAACTCGAAAAACACCAATCTTGCCTCCAATCCACCTCCAATTGCTCCAAAGTCACCATTTGGCATCTCCATCACCTGATAAGAACAAATGCAATGCAATGCGAACTAAACAAGTCTAAATACTATCCTAGATGATCAAAATGCATGATAAATGAATGGTAAAATCTATTAAAAACACAAGATATCAACTCCCCCAAACTTGCCATTTACTTGTCCACAAGTAAACTTTCAAGAACTTATTTGGAAAAGAGGTTTGAAGGTGGGAGTTCATAGCCAAAAGAAACACCAAAAACACTCAACATGACATCCTAAAGAAACATATCAAATAGCATGAGCAACTCTCTTATCTTTAGCTTCTCTAGGCCTATCAAGATACTCTTATGCCTTTACACAAGATGCAATACTCATCAACCAACAAGTCTTCCTACCAGCTCTCACATTGATTCACACACACACACACACACACAAGGTGGATTCTCACAAATGGGCACATGATCTCAATCATTTGGCTAGGTAAACAAATGGTCTAAAGTGAATGAAGAGAAGGGTTCAAATGCATCATTCTAAAGTGCTTATCACTCAAGAACAAGGAGCTTGATCATTATGCAAAATTTATCTAAGATTAGAAGCAACTCATGCATACATGGATCCATTCTCATCATTCTACCCTTTTCCTAAGTGATTACAAGTTCTACCCCCATTCACTTCATTCCACAACCCAAATAGCAACTCATTTTCATGTCTAACCCAATGAACAAATTTCTCTTTTTCTTTTCTTTTTACTTAGCCAACAAGGGACAATCTTTGCTCAATGCTTAGCTCTTACTTCTCTTTTCCCTTCCCCACTATCTTTTTGATTCTTCTTATCATTTTTTTTCTTTTCTTTTCTTTCTTTTTTTTTTTTTTTTTTTTAGGGGGAAGGAGTCAAAGACCACAATCTAGAGCTTTCTTTTCTTTTTATTCTAAGGTCCCTAAGGCTTTTCTTATCAATCTACACTCTTTTGTTCATCTTTCTCAACTTTCTCACTATCCAAACCCAAGATACAAGCTTATAAAGGACATAAACCCAACCATCATCCTAGAAGCTAGCTCAAATCATGATCCTATGCTAGCAAGAGATGAGAACAAATCCATGTCGCCTCCAATACTCTCAAGATTTTGCACATGACAAGCTATCAGAAAAGGCCTCACTCATGCAAATCAATGTTGGCTTCAAAGAAAGGTAAGGGTTCAAGGGTGAGGGAGTACCATTTGGGTTAACAAAGAGTGGTACAATGGAAAAAGATAACCCAAATGTGTATGAGAACCATGATCAAGTATGCAAATGCCCATAAGTGAGAGAAATTAAGTTCATTTAAGCCTAAGTTCAGTTCGGAGCTGGTTTTCAGAACAATGTCAATGACAAGCAAGCATACAAGTTTCAAGAAGAGTTTTCAAGGCACGAAGCATGCAAGGCTTTCAAGAGATGCACAAGCTACTTGATATGCTTAACTAGGGTGTCAAATTCAGTGCAAACAAGTGTTCTTTACAAGGCATTATCAACAGCTGCTCCATATGCAAGTGAATGCAATCTATATGATCTTGACTCAATCCTAAGAATGCAAGTGATGCAACTACATGATTCTTTATGCATTTTTCAATTTTTTTTAATTTTATGGTTTTTTCTATGCATATATGAATGTACAATGCAAAGCATGAGACTCACAATCAACAAAACAAACATGATTAAATACTTGGTACCTCCCCCAAACTTAAATCACACAGTCTATGTGTGAGTAAGAGAGAAGGAGAGACCGAAAATATGATAAAGGCAATGGTATGTACAAAGAAAGGTTGGAGTGATACCTCAAGTGGAGAGTGAAGTGTGGTAATGGGTGTCTAGAGCTTGAGCTTTGAGCTGGCCTTAAACTTCTGCCACACTAATTGAAAACATAAAGAAATGAAATAGCAGATTTATATACAAGGATAACCATGGGAATTCCTCCCAAGTGAGCTTGTTTTGAGTCACTAGCTTGACTACCTTTTCTCTTATACTAGTGAGAAAGAGGATCCTTCCCACCTTCAAGAGTGATGGTGAGGACCTGAGAGAGGAGCTCTTGGAGCTTGATGGGGTCGTTTTGAAGCTGAGGAGTGATGATGGCCCTTGCACTTGAGAATGGCTTGGACCTGCCTTTGCACTTGATCTTGTACTCAATGGCTCCATTCTTGAGCTTCATTGGGTGGAGAGTGAGAGTGTGAGGAGTCTTATCAAGAGGTGGAGAATGAGTTTCTTTCACTATCTTCTTCATGTCATGAGCAGCCTTTGTGGCTCTACTCACCTCCTCCTTTTTAGCACTTTCCAAGTGCTCAACACATAGCTCTCGAGAAGACTCTCCAATAAGACCTTCTTCCTTACAAACAGCCACTCCAGCTTGGGTATTCTCAATGGATGGTTCTTCACAAGTGATTGTTCCACAATACCCAACATCCATTGAAGACTGAATTGGGTAGGAGACAGCTTTGTTCACATTGAGGAGTGTGACCTTCTTGTTTGGGAAGTCAATGCAAGCTCCAACTGTTGTGAGAATTGGAGTGCCAAGGATCAAAGGAACTCTCTTCTCAGTTGCCATCTTCAGAACAGTAAGGTCTATAGGAATTGTGCATGCTCCAATCTTCAAAGGGAAATCCTTGATGAGGCCAATGGGGGTTATAGAAGATGAATCCCCAAACATGAGAGAAAATGTGTTTGGCTCCATGCTCTCAATACCAAGACTTTTCACCATTTCCAATGAGATCACATTCACACTTGCACCAGAATCAACCAAAGCATCATTCATAGTGATCTTACCAAGGGAGCAAGACAATGTGAACTTCCCTTGAGACTCTAGCTTAGAGAGGGACTGTGGAGGGACTGGTGGATCAATCTTCAAAATGGAGATGTCCAAAAGCTCAGCCACTTCTGCTTGGTGGTGTAGAATGTCCTTGATGAGCATCATTTGGACATGAGCTTCACGCATACCGGAGATTTCTGGGAGCCTGACCCCAACATCACTAAGATCTTTTCTGAACTTGGAGATAACCTTCTTCTGAGCTTTGGTGAGGACCCTTTGTGGAAATGGGAGTGGGACCTCATATGGTGGTAGCTCAACCTCAGGAGCTTCTTCCAGCTTGGTCTCTTTCAGCTTGTGGTCAGCTCTCCTTTCTACCGGTTTCTCAGCCTTAGGCTCAGCTCTCTGCAAATTCGTTGCTTTAACCTTCCTTTCAGCTTGTACATGAACCCTTTCCATAACTTTATCCACCATCTGTGCTTCAGCGGTTGCTACAACCAATTTTTCAACTTTCCCAAACACTAGCTTCTCAATCTCATCTACCTCTTTCTCATAATCACTCAGCTCAATCTTTGAAGAAGTAGTAGAGATGATAACATTGCAAGACTCCTTGGGATTCTTTTCTGGTTTTCCTGGTAGAGATCCCATTGAGCTCTTGGAAGATGATGGCATAGAGGCGACCTGACTCTCCAAAGTGTTGAAGCGAGATGCAAGTTGTAAGAACTTGTTGTTGACGTCAGAGTAGTTCCCATCAATCTTTGTGTGGATGTTCTTGAACTCATAAACCATTGTCTTCTCATTTCTGGCTTGAAATTCCAAGAGTTTCTTGAACATAGAATCCACACTTGAATCTGAAGCTGGAGCTTGAGAAGAACTGCCTTGAGCTTGAGTAGATTGATTATTTTGGTTGCTGAAACCAGGAGGGTAGCTTTGCGTGGCCTGGTATCCTCCTTGCTGATTGTTGTAGTGAGGTCTTTGCTGGTAGTTGTTTTGCTGAAAGTTGGGCTCTTTCTGTACCATGTACCATTGTTGTTGATGAAGCAAAGCTCTTCTTGCCCTTCCAAACCATCAACTTCATTCACCTTAGGAGGAAACTCTTGACTAGGATCACCAACAAAGCTAACCTGCTCCTTCTTGGATTGGTTGGAAAGAACCAAGTCCAACTTGTCTTGCAAAGACTTGATATCTTTCCTTGTCTGCTGGTCATCCACTCTGTTAGCTCTATCATACTCTTCATTGTAGACTGAGTCACTCTTTGCCATGTTCTCCACCAGCTCCTCTGCATCCTTCTCAGTTCTGCCCAAGAAGAAACCATTACTAGCAGTGTCAAGCCTGTTTCTGCAAGATGAGAGGACTCCTCTGTAGAAAATGCTAAGCAAGCTCTCCTTGCTGAAACCATGATGAGGACACTGAGCTTGGTAGTCCTTGAATCTTTCTCATGCCTCATTGAAGCTCTCTAGATTCTTCTGCTGGAAACCAGAGATCTCATTCCTTATCTTAGCTGTCCTTGAGGTAGAGAAGAATTTCTCCAAGAAGGCTTCCTTACATCCCTCCCAAGTGGTGATAGTGTCACTTGGGACAGACCTCTCCCACTGATGTGCCTTGTCTCCCAAAGAGAAGGGAAACAACTTCAGCTTGAATGCATCTTCAGAGACACCATTTGTCTTGGACAAACTACAATACTGATCAAACTTGTACAAGTGATCAATAGGATCTTCAGCTGCCAGGCCATGAAACTTGTTGTGCTCAA
Source organism: Raphanus sativus (assembly GCF_000801105.2). Classification (NCBI taxonomy): domain Eukaryota; kingdom Viridiplantae; phylum Streptophyta; class Magnoliopsida; order Brassicales; family Brassicaceae; genus Raphanus; species Raphanus sativus. The sequence continues at coordinate 32,320,345 of NC_079516.1, forward strand.
TGGTGTTGAGTAGCCCTGACTTGATCTCGAAGTTGTTGTTCTCCACAGGTGGTGCTCTGATTCCCAACCTATGACCATGAATGTGAGGGCGATCATAGGTTCCAATGGCGCGAGCTTGGCGTTGTGGGTGTTGTGGTCGAAGGTTGGCAGCTCCTTGACCATTTCCCTCTTGGGCAGCTCCCAAAGGGATCTCTCCATCTTGATTCTGGTTCTGATGGTGAGCCATATCAAAACCCAATCTATTGAAATGAGCATGTTGCTCCTCTTCTCTCCTTCTTCTTGTATTCTCTCTTTCCAAATCCCGAATGTCTGGTACTAGAGGAGTGAGGTTTGTAGTCCCTCTACTTCTCAAGTTCATACACCTGAAATGAAAAAGAAAGAGGAAAAAGCAGAGCCAATATCACAATAACAATAAAAATGACTTAGTCTCAAGCAAATGACTAAATTCCAATGTCAAAATCACAATAGAACTTGGCAACGGCGCCAATTTGATGCTAGGAGTTTTCAAGGCTCCTAATCAAATGATGTAGTATAAAAGATTGTCGAACCAATCCTAAGTGATTCTAATGCAAAGGGAATGCAAGTCTATACTTAATCTAAGTGCAACCAATTGAGTGAAGTGAAGTGAACTAAGAACTAGAGTAGAAATGCAATAACGAAATGATCTTTGTTTCTCAATATGAAGCAAGAGGACTCATGGGATTAGGGAATTGACATTGGGTGATCAAGTTTCAATCTAAAGGTGGCAGCTTTTCAATCAATCTATCAACCTTAAGCCTAGACACAATCCTAAACAAACTCTATCTCTAGATGAATGTTCATTTGCTAAGGCAACTCAAGCATCAAATCTCTTTGGTTGAATGTTACAAAAGCAATCATGGAGAACAAGTCTACTAGCCATCTTAACACCTTTAACAACAAATCTCTTTGGCAAAGTATGTTAAAAGCTTAGGAGAGTTGGTTCAGGCATTTCATCAAACACCTTGTGGGTGGGAAATGCCTAAAGCTCAACTTTTGAGAGGCTAACTCAAAAGATGCATTGAGAACACTCTACTAGCAAGGAACAAGAGAGATCTATACTAAAACACCTTAGATCTAGCTTAATCACCCTTGGTCTCCCTAATCCATGAATCCAAAAGGAGTCTACTCACTAATCTTCATGATTAACCTTAAACCCATGGTTGATTTAAGAGAAATCATGTTGAGAAGCAAGTTTAATCCAACAATTACAAAGAAATGAGAAGAAAAGAGACTAAAGATTCAATCTTTCTTCAAGGTTTCAATGTGTTCTTAAGAGAAAACAAGATAATCCCATCATTAGGGTCTAAAGAGTATTTATAGTAGCCTAAAAACGAGCTGGGTCGACCCAACAAACCTGGGTTGACCCAAGATAATTTGGGTAAAAGTTGGTAAAAACAGATGTGAATATTTTTTCTAAGTGTCACAGCTGGTTTTTGACGCGTCCAATAAGCCGCTGGAGGTGCAAAAAGCCGCTGTGACATCACAGCTGGTTTTTGACGCGTCGTCACTTGGCCACTGCGAGAAGTCGAAGTTGGGCAGGGAGGTGTGTTTTTCTCCAGCGGTTTGGTGAAACCGCTGCACCAAAAGCCGCTCCAACACTTAGAATTTTCAGCAGAACTTCTGCACCGGCTTCTCGTCATGACGCCAGGCCGCTGGGTGACGCTAGGCCGCTGGGTGATGTGCATCGGCTTCCTGCAAGGTCAAAATGCCGCTGCCTGTCACATGAAGCCGCTGGGACACTTAGTCATCACGCCATGAACTCGAAAAACACCAATCTTGCCTCCAATCCACCTCCAATTGCTCCAAAGTCACCATTTGGCATCTCCATCACCTGATAAGAACAAATGCAATGCAATGCAAACTAAACAAGTCTAAATGCTATCCTAGATGATCAAAATGCATGATAAATGAATAGTAAAATCTATTAAAAACACAAGATATCACCTCAAAATCAGGTTATACATACGTCTGATGTAGTATTACCGACTAGATCGGGACGTTGGTGTTTCACACGGATGGATCATGGAAAGCAGAGGATATTTTCTCAGGACAAGGATGGTACAGTACTTTAGAGGGCTTTGAAGGTTTATTGGGAGCTAGGAATACGAGGGCTAGTCAATCCCCGTTACATGCAGAAGTCGAAGCTCTTATTTGGGCGATGGAGTGCATGAGGAATTTAGGCAATATAATGTTACATTTGCAACGGATTGTTCTCATTGGTGAAGATGGTTTCGGAACCAGAGGAATGGCCGGCATTTGCGAGTTACTTAGAGGACATTAAGAGTCTGAAGAGAAGTTTCAACAGCTCAGAGATTATTCATATACCACGGACGCAAAACAACAAGGCGGATAGCTTAACACGCAGTGTGAGGCAACAAACGTCGTTTACTGTCCATATGGATACAGAGCACCCAGTTTGGTTTACAGAGTCCACATGAGTCTATAAAATGGTCCAAAAAAAAAAAAAAATTTAAAAGTTTGAATATACATAAAAGAGTATCGGTATTCATTTGAACTAGGGTTTACAAGTACTGTGTAAATATAATATAACTCGTACAAATTACATTGTACTTTTTTTGTTTGACATAATTACATTGTACTTAAAAAAAATAAAACTAACTTTTAGACTTGTTCAGAAAAACAGATTAATTTATCAGACGAAAATTGTATTTGCCGAGATGAGATTTGGGAACATGGTTGACAACCACAAGAAAACATATATATATATATATATATATATATATATATATATTCATATTATGTAATTTATGTTGTGATGTAATAACAATCTTTCTTCTTTTTTTTTTTTTTGAAACACTAACAATCTTTCTTCTATTTCTAAATTTAAGGTTACGGATCAAATTTTATTTTTTTAATCTCAGTCAAGCCAGCGTGGATCACTTTGATTTTCTATATCAAATGATTACCTAAACTCTTACAACTCTGACAACTCTATTTTGGATTAGTTTTGAATTTAACTAACGAATCCAGACCTATATTCTTCGATCCTGTTGCGTAATGATCAGAGATTTACTGTTTCTCGAAAAATCAGCAAGAAGTAGATCAGATTCAAAATTATATCAAACCTCAACGTGTCTGTTATGTTTATAAATACATGTTGAAATGTTTACCAAATTCACAGAACAACAAACACAAGATAAAGATACCATCGTCTTTCAAGAACAACATAAATTGTCTCAAAGCACTTTGTTTTTGAAAATGAAGATTGTTAGAGTCACCATCGCGGTCTTTTTTGTACTTGTCTCCGTCTCATCATCTAACGCTGCAACTGCACCAGTGAGCGGTGAAGGCGGAGGAGGAGGAAATGCTCAAGCAATGCCATGTATACAGAAAACTTATGCCGTGTCAGCCGTATCTTCACTCGGTCATTCCACCACCGCCTCCATCGTGCTGCCTACCGATGAGGGAGATCGTCGCCAATGACGCGACATGTCTTTGCTCCGTCTTCAACAACGTGGATATGCTCAAATCGCTTAACCTCACTAAAGACAACGCTCTTGATCTCCCTAAAGCTTGTGGCGCCAATCCTGACATCTCACTATGCAAAGCAAGCCCCGCGGGTGGTGAGTAACTTATTACGACGCAGTTTAATAGATTTCTTGTTTATCCTAATGCACACACGTTTTTGTTCCTAAGCTTTTATTTTGTGTTGCTACGAAGGTACTACTACGCCTTCGACTTCGCAGGCAACTCCTAGATCTCCTCCAATATCTTCCAATGGTATGAACACATATAATCTTTAAATTTTTTAAAAGACATTGTCATGGATTTACGATTTTTTTTTTAAATGTATCCTGTTAATAAATAAAATGAAAATGAAAAGGTTTTACAAGCCATATACTATCATCGTCGTGGAAATAAATGTTGTAGAATATTTATTTTTTGTTTTTAAAATAAATCAACAGGAAGCGGTTCCAGCGGAGCATCATCTTCTTTGACCCCCACACCGACAAGCTCGGCTACGGCCATCAATTTCGCCGGATATAGCTTTGCATCAGCGATCGTGGCATTGGCAACAATCTTCTTCTGATCTACTACTATATTACATCACGTCTTTATTCATTATTATGTAGGTTTTATTTGTTTAAAATTATGTTTCGTAACTGTTTATTAATATGTAAGAAAACTCTATAATATTAATAACTTCCAACAGATCTTTACCAACATTTTCTCTAACTACTTACGCGCCAAAATTTTAAAATTATCCCTTTACGGTTTTTATTTTATTTACGTCTTCTTTTATATTCTAGTGAGTCCAGGGAAAACGAGGTAGATTATAAACCATTTAGCCAAGCTTGTAAGTTTTGTCACCGCAACTTAATCTGAACTATGAATTAGTGACACTATGACGTTACTAGCTTACACAATTAATATGCATGTGTATTATAATATGCATGCATATATCAAGTTCAAGTAGTATAAATAGGTATATACCTCGTTAGAGTTTAATAGCTATCAGTTGAGCTCAATAGAGTCGAAGAAGACGAAGCTCAAAATGGAAAATGATTTCTTATTATTCACCTTTCTGTTACAACCGAACATTTATAGTAATAGAGATACCGGTTTACACGGTTTACATCAATCTAATCTCAATTACCGGTTTACACGGTTTATAACAATTCTCTATATTAATATTCCCCTCAAGATGGCGAGTACAGAGAACGTAGAGACATCTTGTTTATCATCGAGTGGAATAAACCGGGAAACAGAGGCTTTGTGAAGACATCCGCCAGTTGATTCTCACTTCGAACATGAAGAGTCTTGATCAAACCACTCACAATGCGATCACGAACCTGATGACAATCAAGCTCAACGTGTTTCGTTCGCTCATGGAAGACCGGGTTGTTTGCAATATGGATGGCAGCAGTCGAGTCACAATAGAATGCAACAGAACGAGTCTGAGGTGCCTGCAACTCCGCGAGAAGATTGACAATCCATATCACCTCTTTCACAGCAAAAGACATTGCTCTGTATTCAGATTCTGCAGAAGAATGGGACACAACGTCCTGTTTCTTGCTTTTCCAAGAGATTAACGAGGAACCAAGGAACAAGCAGAAACCAGAAGTGGAACGACGTGTATCAGGACAAGATCCCCAGTCCGCATCTGTATATGCTTTAAGAATCAAGTCACAATCTGAAGAATAGAATAAACCAAGAGCAATGGAGCCTTTGAGGTAATGTAAAACACGAAAAGCAGCTTGAAGGTGAGACTTCTTTGGAGCAGAGGCAAACTGACAAAGTTTATTGACAGCATAGGTGATGTCAGGTCTAGTGATTGTTAAATACATCAACCGACCCACCAAGCGGCGATAAACAGTAGGATCATCCAAAGAAGGCTCAAGAGAATCCTGACGAAGCTTGACATTAGGATCCATTGGAGCATTTGCAGGTTTGCAAGCTAACAAACCAGCTTCTTCCAGAAGCTCCAAAATGTATTTCCGTTGACAAACAGCAATCCCTTGACTTGATCGTGCTATCTTAAGTCCAAGAAAGAATTTCAAAGGACCCAAGTCACGAAGTTTAAAAGATTGTTGCAGATTAGCTTTCAATATATCAACCTCTGTATCATCACTGCTAGCGATTATAATATCATCCACATAAACAAGGACAGCAATATATTTGCCACCAGTATTCTTGATGAACAGAGTATGATCAGTGTGAGACTTGTGAAAACCAAGAGATAGTAACGTAGTACTAAACTTGATGAACCACTGTCTTGATGCTTGCTTAAGCCCATAGAGAGACTTATTGAGTTTGCAAACAGCGTTAGGAGGTAACGTTTCCCCCTCTTTTGGTGTATAGCCCGGAGGTAACGACATGTAAATCTCTTCTTCAAGATCACCATTTAAAAATGCATTAGATACATCCAACTGTGTTAAACTCCAATGTTTTGCAGCCGAGACAGCCAAAAGAGTCTTCACAGTAGTCATCTTAGCCACGGGTGAGAATGTGTCTATGAAGTCAACACCTTCTTGTTGTGTATATCCCTTGGCAACCAAGCGAGCTTTGTAGCGTTCTAAGGTGCCATCAGCTCGGAGTTTAACCTTGTAAACCCATTTACATCCAATCTTATGTTTACCATCCGGGAGAGAAACAATAGTCCAAGTATTGGTACTTTCAAGCGCCAACAATTCCTCATTCATTGCTTTGAGCCAGACATCAAAATGCTTAGCTTGAGCAAATGAAGCAGGTTCAGTATGTTGAGCTAGAGCACAGATGTAAGCTTCATAACCTTCCGAGAGTTTAGCAAAGGAGATATATGAAGCCAATGGATAAGGAATAGTCGTATCAGTCATATGACAAAGATACTCATTTAGATAATCAGGAGGTTTAGAAACACGTTTTGACGCTTCTCTAGTTGAATGCGTGTTCACTGGTTCACAAGTTTCACCCACAACTGCAGGGATTTTACTTTCAACTGCAGGGGATTCACTTGTTACTATAGGAACATCACTATCTGCTGAGTGAGGCATTTTACCCATAGAGAAGAAACCATCAAGATGAACCATCTGATCATTTGTGCAAGGAAAGATAGTCTCGTGAAACACAACGTTTCTGGAGATATGAATCTTGTGAGAGTCCATATCCAGTAGCTTATAGCCCTTGTAACCAGAAGGATACCCGAGAAAGATACACGGTTTGGAGCGAGGCTGAAACTTATGCCTGTTCTTAGAAGAGGTAGACATGTAAGCCAAGCAACCAAAATCCTTGAGGCCATTGTAATCTGGAACTTTGGAAGTTAAAACTTCAAATGGGGATTTGTTTTTGAGAAGGGGAGTAGGTGTTCTGTTAATCAGAAACACTGCAGTTAACACCGAATCACCCCAATAATCCAGAGTAAGATTAGACTGAAACATCAGAGCTCTGGCCACGTTAAGGATATGTTGGTGTTTCCTCTCAACAACACTGTTCTGCTCCGGAGTTTCAGGACAAGAATGATAGCAACAATACATTTCTTCTTAAAGAAAGCAGTAAATCTTAGCTCAGGAGCATTGTCTGAACGCACACCTTTGACCTTAGTATTGTATTGAAGTTCTACCATCTTGATAAAATCAGGAAACACATGAAGAACTTCATCCTTGGTGCGAAGTAAATAAATCCAAGTAACTCTTGTATGATCATCAACCAAGGTAAGGAAATATCGATAACCTTCTGGAGTACAAACGGAGAAAGGACCCCATATGTCCATGTGCATTAGATCAAAAGCTGCAGAACAAATATTGTTACGAGAAGGATATGACAATTTCTTCTGCTTTGCAAGGGGACAGATATCACAATGAAAGGACGTTTTATTTCTGTGGTTAAATCCAAGTACATTACGAAGTAAATCAGTTTTCTCCACAGATGGATGTCCTAATCTATTGTGCCATAACTGAGAATCAACAATAACATTGGTAGAGAAAGTCGAAGTCTCCAAATCAATCGACTCTGCTAGCTTCGTTGTCTCCAGCACATAGAGGTTTGATATCTGCTCACCCTGACCAATCATCAGCCCCCTTGATATGATCCTGTATCATGCAAGAAGCATCATCAAACAGAATACGATATCCCAAAGCCTTAGTCACCTGACTGACGCTCATTAGATTGAGTCGGAAATCAGGTATATACAAGACATTATCCAGAATCAGAGAGTTGCTCAGTCTCACTCTCCCTATTCCTTCAATTCTTACTCCCATACCAGTAGGTAATGTAACCGAAGCATTTAATGAAACTGTAAAAGTTTCAGATTTACTTCGATCACAAGCTACATGATGAGTAGCTCCACTGTCTACTATCCAAGAATCAGAAACAAGAACACTGTTCGTTGCTTTAAGAATACCAATAAAGCGCAAAGTAGAGGAAGAGCAAGCCATACCAGGTAACGCCGTAATTGTAGCTCCAGAACCAGAGGTTACAGTAGAACCAGAAGAAGGCATCTGAAGTTGCGAGTTGAAGTAAGCAATAACACCTTCAATCTGATCTTTAGTAAGGATGTTTATCACATTAGGAATGCTCTGACCTCCTATCTCAGTATTGGTTAAGGCTAATTGTGCAGCAACAGGCTTAGAAGTATTCTGTGGTTTACCCGAGGAAGAAGATTTCTCATTCTTATTCTTGTACTTGTGTTTAAAATCCACCGGATATCCATGAATCTTGTAGCATGTATCTGTTGTGTGACCAGTATAACCACAATGCGTACAGATAGGTTTGTTCTGTTTCTGATAATGAGCCGCAGCATTAACCATACTTGATTGTTGTTCAGACGCAGGAGCAGCAATGTTAAAAGCAGAGGCATTCTGAACAGAAGCAAAGGTGCGTTGGCTATGATCTTGATCAAGAAGGTTATAAATTTCAGAAAGCTCTGGCATGTTCTTCTTCATGATAATTTGGCTACGAATGATGGAGTAAGACTCATTGAGACCTGCCAGAAACTTAATAATCTTTGCTTGATCAGCTTTCTTATCCATAGCTTTGCAACAATCACAGTTAGTACAGGTTTGAACACACGTAGCACCATCCAATTCATCCCAAAGCGTCTTCAGGTTGGTATAGTAAGTTGCAAGATCCAAAGCACCTTGTTGCAATGACCAAATCTGCTGAGATAATTGATAGGATCTAGGAATGTTTGTTATATGAAAACGAGCTTCCAAATCCTTCCAAATCTCAGATGCATCATTAAACCTTAAGATACTCTTATAGATCTGCTTTGAAACAGAATTTAGAATCCAGGATTTCACCATCGAGTTACATCGAGACCAGATTCTAAAGTTCTGATTCGTTTCAACTGGTCTAGCTAATGATCCATCAATGAACGCAGTTTTATTTTTCGCATCCAGAGCAATATTCATAGCTATTTTCCAGTTATCATAGTTAGATCCATCGAGTACCTCAGAGATGATTGTAGCACCAGGATTGTCACTATGAGTAAGATAGAACGGAGAGTGAATGCTGTTGAACGGTTCTATAGGAGGAGATGGTGGATCTGGTGAAGGAGTTTCGCGAGTGGTGGATCTGCGTGCAGAAGTTGTAGGTCTCCCAACGCGACGGCCAACCTTTCTTCCGATCACCATTGACGATCACTTTGATGTAAAATTTGTGAAAACAGAGCCTAGAAACACCGATCGAGAGAATCACCGATCGATGAGAGGTCAAAAGAAAGAAGAAACGAAACGGATCGGACGAGATTTCGAGTCTCGCCGCTCTGATACCATATTAGTGATGGGCCTAACTCACACCCAAAAGCTAGCTCAAGAGTGGAGGATTGCCCATACACTTATATATTGCCCAAGGACCATTGTCTCAACCGATGTGGGACAATCTAATAGCCCCTCTCGAGATGTGGGTGGGAAACGGTCCAACGGAAACAGCCCAAGCCCAACATCTCGGACATACCACAGCAAGATGGGCCATTTTTATAGGCTACATAGGTAGACAACTATTTATATGGGAAATCATCTCCTGGGCTTTCACCATGGGCTCTGATACCATATCAGTTGAGCTCAATAGAGTCGAAGAAGACGAAGCTCAAAATGGAAAATGATTTCTTATTATTCACCTTTCTGTTACAACCGAACATTTATAGTAATAGAGATACCGGTTTACACGGTTTACATCAATCTAATCTCAATTACCGGTTTACACGGTTTATAACAATTCTCTATATTAATAATAGCTAGAGCTATAGCTTTTTATACTGTCAAGATTTGGACGTTGCAACTCCCAGATGATGTATATTTATTCCATGTTTTAAATATGTTGATGATAGCTACTTGAGATGCCCTTTTCATTTTAATTCTAACGAATGTGTTTATATAATCTAATCCAAGTGTTGTCGCTAGATCTGTGATTAACAAATAACGTGACAGTTCATCAAATTTATATAATTGTTAGATTGAAGCCGGAAAAGAAACACAAATAGAGATCAAACTCCAAGACATTTTACAAATAAAATCACATAATTCGTTGTGTGTGGTGATATCAGACAGCGACAAATGTATATATGCAAGAGTAACATACACATACACATTAGTGTGTATGTCTCGACCATATGAAGGCATAAGTTAAGACTGTTCAATAACAATTTTATATATTTGACATCATATAAAGCCTAATCATTGCTGTTAAACTGTGTGTGTATAATTTTCTTAATCAGTTATTCAGGTACATAGTATTCATACTGAAAATAAATATATATATCGATCTTACTATATGTATATCTTTGTTGGTAAAGTAAAACTTCACACGAATTTATATTTCTACATCTGAATAAACAGTATTACAAAATACATGATCACGTATGCCATGCTTTTCTAGTTCAATCATATAAAATGTTGATTAATGATCATATAAAATTAAGCAACTAACAAAGACATACATGTATGATGCATCCAGACAGCTAATGAACTGTATACATATGTGATCTCTGTTTTTGGCCTTTGATAAGTTAGGTAACGCCGTGACTCGAGATTAGGGATCAAATCCACAGAGAGCTAAGGCACACACTAGATTATAAGTATTAGGATTTAACTAGACTAATAATTTATAAGACAGTAAATATAAGATAGCAATAAATAAAGGAGTAAATAAGATGAACAAGACGATTGTTCAGCTTGGTAGAGAATTGTTAACAATAAAAAGAAATAGCTATAGCTAGATCGAGGGATTTATTAATCAAGAGATTCAAAGTTACAATTCAAGGATGCTAAAGGAGATTCAGTTCTAAAACTCGATTTTAATAAGAACGTATTACAGCTTTCACATGCAATTACTAATCAGATGCCTAAGTCTTTGTTCCGGATGTCGAACGCGACCAAGGATCGAGCATCGATCGATGCTATGGCCTGAACGTCGATCGATACTTCCTCAGACAAGAATTAACAACCTAATCGATTATGTTCAACTAAATTCCTAGACCAACTATCGTATGCGTCTAAGTATCTAATCCAGCAGAGCTCGGGTTCCTTAATTGATGGTACTTTCGTGCCACTCAATTATCCTATGATTCTAGGTCAAGTAATTCATCACACTGTTGTGCTTTTCTAACTACTCCAGATACTAGTATTACAAATCACCCTGGTGTAGAGATCTATAGATAACCTAGCAATCCTAATTGATTATCAGTTTGACATTAAGCTCATGAAATCCCTAAATCTAACAAGATGAATTACTCAGACATGATAGAAGAAACACAAATCATAATCTGAATAATAATAATAGATATGAAATAAATGATAAAACCAATGGAGTTCCAATCAATCTCTAAAGTAGAACTGATCTTCTCTCCAAACCCTAATAGAAAACAATGGAAAAGAATAATAGAAAGCGTAAAGAGCGTAGCTGTCAACAATGGCTTAGAAAATACATAAACAGGGGTTTTGGTCGTCCAAGAGTATTTTGGTAACTTTGTGGTGGTTCTTGGGCTTCAATCGGTAATAAAATATGCTTGGCCCAAATTGACATCCATATCGATCGATATGCATTGTGTTGCATTGATCGATATGCATTCCTCTTCTCAACAGCTTCCTCTCACGAGGCAGACTGACCACTCTTCATTAAAACATGCATAACTTTCGATCGAACCGTTGGATTGACCGCAGACCGGTGGCATTGGAAATCTAACTCAAATCTTTATATTGTGACAAAAGATCAGACCAATCGCACAGTTGGAAGGTCTCCATCCATAGCTAAACATCTGATGTGTCTGTGCAGCTCTACACTCAAAAAGACTTCAAAAACACCAAAATTACCACTTTTCTCCGAAACGTCTCTGAGCCTGTAAATACTCTAAATGGACTCTATATCCTAGTAAATAGTATCTAAATACTTATATACCATGGGTAAAATCGGGTCAAATTCATGGTATATCGACTCCCCCAGACTTACCATTTTGCTTGTCCTCAAGCAAAACCACATGCAGTCTCCCTGAAAGAGGTTTGAAAGCAGTAGGGACTCAAAAGATTTTAAAAACTCAGTCATCATCTCTTTAGTAGTGCAAGCCAAATCATAAACATCCTAACCTTAGAAGCACACTATACCATATCCTAGCTTAGCAACCAAATTCACCTAGTCAACAACCTAACAGATCATGTTTGACAATCCCCTCTACTAACCTCATTTCTTGTAAATATAAAAGTGTAGGCCTTACCCTAGGAGTATCGATCACATGATGCAAGGATGCACAAACAAGTATCTGGACCTACAGGTAAAAAGAAATTCCTTTCCTCTCTCTCTACTAATTTCTCTCTCAGTCAAAGTCTACTTTATTACAGAATCGTTGACCAAGATTATACATGCTTCCATGAATCAAGCTTTAATAGGTTTAGCCACCAAATCTTGTTCACTTCTTTTTGACATATATCCTAGGATTTTTATGAAGCAAGCCTTAATGGTTGTAGCCACCAAGTCCTGTTCAAATCCTTTACCGATAGAATTATTATGAATCAAGTTTTGATGGTTGTAGCCACCAAGTCATGTTCGAATTCTTTTTTTTCTTTTCTTTTTTTTCTAAATAAATAAATACTATCTAATCTAAATTTCGAAATAGAGAGAGAAAGGGTGATACATCTACACAAGGCTTTACCTTCCATGCTTGTTTGAAGAATCTGATCTCATTGTATACCAAGCTCCAAGACAAGCAATTAATGTCAAATTAGGTTGGAGGTCAGTTTTGGTTCCTTTCAAATAATCTCAGCAAGTGCATACATAGTTGACAGGTTGATCCATTTTAGTATCTCTAGTACTTTCTGCAGTCACTAAATCTAAGACTGGTCTAAAGAGTGGTTAGATGACAAGTAATAAATCGAATAAGATCATCATCCCATTCTTGACTCAATAAAAACTTTTTTGAAAACATTTTAAATAAGACTCATAAAGTAGATAATTATTAGTAATCCCCCCAGACTTAAATTACATTGTCCCCAGTGTAAAACAGTCGGTGTTAAGATGAAAATCATAAAGCATAAGTACATAGCTTAACAAGTTAGAACGTTATACCTGACTGAAACCATATCGATCGAAGTAGGTTAGTGCACATTGATCGTGGCTGATGTGATGATGTCAATCGATATCGAAATTGTCTCGTCGGGCGATGCTGATGGCAAACATCTACTTGGATCTGTTTTTTTATGAAAAAATTGGCAAATTGGGCAAATCGCAAGTTTGAAATTAGGGAATTGGGCGACCTCAAGTTTAAATTAGCCAATTGGGCAACTTTTTGCATTTGCCCATGTAAACTTATGTCTAAATATCCTTTGGGACCTTTGTCAGATTCATTATTTACATCTTTGCCATTTCAATTAAAATATATCTAAAATAAAATTTGTCACATCACCTCTCTCATTCTTTAATTTGTCACACCACCTCTCTCATTCTTTTTCTATTTCCTTCTTTTTCTCTCTCCTTCTTTTCCACACCACCAACCATCATCTACGAAAATCATCTCCCTCTCCTTCATTTCCTCTCATCTTCTTTTTCTCTCTCATTCTTTTCTACACCACCACCTTTACAGTTAAATTAACTGAAGAAGAAAAATCATTTTTTCTTTAACTGAATAATAAGAAACCATTACGCTCATGTACACTCCAAGCCCCTGTTTATGAAATTTATACATATGACACATAAATGTAATATTTATACACTAAAAATGATTAAAATGAATGCTTAATATCATACAAAATACTATATATCATTTATTAATTATTAAAAGTATAAATACTAAAAATGTTTATTAAAATTTAAAAATTGATTTCTTAAAAGTAATCTAATGGGAAAAATTATCTAGGTTAGATTTCGATTTTATTGTTTGGTTTTTAAAAAAATATTTCATTATATTTCATTATCTTTTAATTGTTTAAATTATATTTCATTATCTTTTAATAATTTAGTTTTTAAAAAAATCTTTGAATAATACAAGATAATATAATGTATATTTTCTATTAAAACATCTTATATCCATCTAAAATTCTAGTTTTCATGGCTGTGATTTTATTGAGAAAAACTAAACAATTAATAGAAAATGTCTTTTTTCTATTGAAAAATTATCTAGATTTTATTTCGATTTTATTGATTTTTTTTGTAACTGTATTATATATTTCATAATAAAAATATGATGTATTTTTTTAAAGAAATCTTTCATTATATTTCATTTTAGATGTCTTTAATGTCAATTATTTATTGTTTAATCTTTAATTGTTTAGTTTTTTAATTGTTTAGCTTTTTATTATAAAAAATATTTAATTTTTTAGTTTTTTATTATAAGATGTATTTCACTTATTTATTTCAACATTTTATTTCTAAACAATCTTAAATTTTGTATGAAAAATTATGTTGTCTAAATGAATGTGCTTCACATATATGAAAACACAATTAAACTAATATGTTAATTTATTTTATTGAATTTAATGAAAATATTTTGGTATATCAGCTTTTACAAATGAAATATTGTTATAAATTATTTCATTGTTTTTACCACCTTTTAGTTAATTAGATCATCTATAATGAGATTGACAAAATTTTAGATTATAATACCAATAGGTTATTAGCAAAATATTTAAATTTTATATAGAGTAAAATGTGAGTTCTAAATAATTAACGTATAATTGTTTTGGAGAGCACTGTGCTCTCGTTGTATTCGTAGATGTATTTAAATTTTATACTTAATATGTATTTAAACTCTCCAATGCAATAAGGGATATATACAAAAGGTATTCATAGATGTTATGTATTCGTACACCGATGTATTCGTATACCTAAATATATGTATACTTATGTATACATATACTTGTGTATACATATACTTGTGTATTCGTACACCTTAAGTATTCGATGGGTTATGTTGGTATTCGTATATTTTATGTATTTGTACACCTTATGTATACTTATGTATATGTACACCTTATGTATTTGTACATCTTAAGTATTAGATGGGTTATGTTGATATTCGTACACCTTATGTATTCGTACACTTTCTGTATACCTTAGGTATTCGTACACCTTAGGTATTTGTACACCTAAGGTATTCGTACACCTTATGTATACTTATGTATACGTACACCTTATATATTCGTACACCTTAGATATTCGTACATCTTATGTATACGTATACTTATTTCTTGAGTTATAGTGAATTAGATTGTATTAAACGTTTAGGCATAGGGTTCCGGATTTACCCAAGGGTTCCAGATTGTTTCAGATTCTGGATTTACCCAATGGTTCTGGATTTACCTAAGGGTTCCAGATTTAGGATTCAAGGTTTAGAGTTTAGGATTTTAGGTTTAGTGTTTTGTTGATGATTTTTAATATTTAAGATAAATGTAGACAAATTTGTTCTTCCTACCATTTTGACAAAAAATGAAAGATCCATGTAGGTTTCCAAGTTTATTAAATTTACCCAGATTTATGAAAATTACCCATAAATTTATATAATTTTATGAATAATTTATCATTTATTTGGGTAAATTTAATAAATATGAAAGTTTCTTTATGGGTCAAAATGTATAATTTATTCGGATTCTGAATTTACCCAAGGGTTCCGGATTTACCCAAGGGTTCCGGATTTAGGATTCATGGTTTAGAGTTTAGGAGTTTATGTTTAGTGTTTTGTTGATGATTTTAAATATTTAAGATAAGAAGTTTATGCGAGAGAATTTGGTCAAATTCAGGTTGAGTCTTAACTTCTTAAGACATAAAAATCACTAGATAATTGACATGGAGGCACCAAATTATCCTATATTTTTTGGACTTAATCTTGGTGTACCCCTAGAGTAAACCTTAAGGTTCACCAACCAATAGAAATCACTCATTTCACAATTGATATCTTTTAAAAAAGTAAACAAAATATTGTCGAGTTATATTACATTTTTAAAATAAAAATATTAAAAAATAAAAATAATAATATATGCAAAAAAAAGATTTTTAAAAAGATTTTAATTTCGTCAACAAAACACTAAACTCTAAACTCTAAATCCTAAACCCTTGGATAAATACTAAACCCTAAATTAAAAACATTAAACCATAATAGTATTTTTAAGATTTAATGTTTTAGTGTTTAGTGTTTTTGATTTAGAATTTAGGATTATCCAAGTGTTTATGATTTATCCAAGGGTTTAGGGTTTAGAATTTAGGGTTTAGGGTTTAGAGTTTAAAATTATCCAAGGGTTTAGGATATACACAAGGGTTTAGGGTTTAGGATTTAGGGTTTAGGGTTTAGAATTTAGGGTTTAGGGTTTAGAGTTTAAAATTATCCAAGGGTTTAGGGTATACCCAAGGGTTTAGGGTTTAGGATTTAGGGTTTAGGGTTTAGTGTTTTTTGACGATATTAAAAATAGTTTTCAAAAATTCATTTTTTGTAACGGCTATTATTTTTATTTGTTTTTATTTTATTTATTTTAAAAACATAATATAACTTGGCAATATTTTCTTTTCTTTTTTAAAAAATATTAATTATGAAATACTTGATTCCTATTGGTTGGATGAACCTAAATGTTCACTCTAGGGGTGAACCTAAGGATAACTCTATTTTTTGGGGTGAAATAGCACTATAGCGGATATCTTTTTCAATAGATTATAAGCACGGTTCTACCTATGACTAATCAAGAACTTGAGATGATTGGAAATCTGCAGGTTGTACTCAATATGGGATTATATTGGTTCTAGCAAGTAGATATGATCCTTGAAAATTAAAGTTATTAGATCAGTTCATCGTGAAAGGTGTAGGGTTTGTCATTTTATTAACAAATTTGTCATTTCATTAACAATTTTTTTCATTTTATAAACATAAAAATTATAACGAATGCACTTTGCTGCCAGATCCCAATTTGTCATTTTATTTTTGGGAAAAAAATGTAGCATTTCGTGAGTGTTTCTATTTTTGGCAAAAACAAAAAGTGTGAGATCAATTTTGACCAAAAAAAATGTAAGATTCACGTAGGTTTCCAAATTTATTAAATTTACCCAACTATATTAAAATTAAATGTAAACAAATTTGTTTTCCTGCCATTTTGGCAAAAAATGAAGGATCTATGAAGGTTTCCAAGTTTATTAAATTTACTCAGATTTATGATAATTATCCATAAATTTACATAATTTTATGAATTATCATTTATTTGGGTAGATTTCATAAATATGAAAGTTTCTTTTATGAGTCAAAATGTATAATTTATTGGGTAACTTTGATAAATTTTAGAGTTTGCATCGATTTTATATTAATTCGTATAGATTTATGTTGACTTTATATATGAAAAAATATGTATTATATTAAAAGTAGTTGCTCATATATGATTTTTAAATATTAAATATGATCCAAAAGTTTAATGAATAAAAAATGTTTATGGGGTCCACAAAAGTTAGTTGTTAAAAGTTAGTGGGAAAAAAATTATTTTTTATAGGCAAAGTGGATTTTGGGTCCCACGAAATTACTTTTCCAGCTTGCCAAGTTTAATAGGCAAAAAGGTTAAAAATGTCATAAATTTATTCTCTCTCTACTAGGTTGCCCAATTGCCTAATATAAACTTGAGGTGACCTATTTTCCTAATTCAAACTTAAAAGTTGCCCATTCCCCTAATTGACCCTTTTTTATACACTAACTAAAAACTAAAACACAATATCAGTAGAACCTCCCCAGACTTTAATAACACTGTCACCAGTGTTATACAGTCCAAGATCGGTGGACGAATAAATCATAAGGACAATATTTAACAAGGAAAAACGGTATACCTGACTTTGATGTGATTGTCGGCCAATACAGTTAAGTGGCAATCGATACTCCTAATGCTCTGTCGATCGATGCTAGCTAGCCATCGTCAATTCTTGTGGAAACTCATCTTCCTTGGTTTTTTCCCTTTTTTTTACCTCCCATATATAAAACACTAAAAGTCAGTAGATAAATATTAAACCAATAATAATTGCTCTAACGTTTGAAACGAGAAACATTACATTTTGTAATTTGATTACTCAAACGATACCCTATCAAACAAAGTCCCCAATAAAAATAAGAAGCAACAACTATAGAGAAAGAAGATACACACAGTTGTATACAACCAGAAAAAATTAATTGATACATAATCACCACATAAACTAATACAACTGTATAATATCCACATAATTACAAAATGAGTTATTCTTAGGTTCACCCCTTAGGGTGAACTTCAAGGTTCACCAACCAATAGTGTTTGAGTATTTGATATTTGATATCTTTTTAAAAAGGAAACAAAATTTAATTTCCAAACTATATTATATTTTAAAAATAAAAAAATATAAATACATAAAAATAGTAATAGTTACAAAAAATAAATAAATTATTATTATTAAGCTTTTAGTAAAATACTAAACTCTATACCCTAAATCCTAAACCCTAAAATCTTAGTTAAATCCTAAACCCAAAAATTTTAGATAAACCTAAGCCTTTTGATAAATCCTAAACCCTAAATCACAAATATTAAACCCTAAATCATAATAACACTAAACCTTAAATCCTAATCACTAAACCCTAAACCCTTGGGTAAACCCCGAACCCTTGGATAAATCATAAACTCAAGCATTATATATTGGTCGGTGAACTTACAGGTTCATGAATTATACAAGGATTCGGGGTTTACCCAAGGGTTTAGGGTTTAGTGATTAGAATTTAGGGTCTAGTGTTTTATGATTTAGTTTTTAATATTTATGATTTATGGTTTAAGATTTATCAAAATGCTTAGAGTTTATCTAAAATTTTTGGGTTTAGAATTTAGGGTATAAGTTTTAAGATTTAGGTTATAGGATTTAGTATTTTAGTGAAGGCTTAATAATATTAATTTATTTATTTTTGTAGCTATTACTATTTTTTATGTATTTAATATTTTTTATTTTAATCTAATTTGAAAATTTAATTATGTTTCCTTTTTTAAAAGATATCAAATATCAAATACTCAAACACTATTGGTTGGTGAACTTAAAGGTTCACCCTAGGAGGTGAACCCAAGAATAAGTCTTATAAAAGCTAGCCCATTTCTACGAAACTTCCCTCTATGTCTCTATCTTTCTCTTGTTCTTATACTTTGGTCACAAGAATGGGGAACACATCTTCATGCGCACCCAGAGGCGGCCCTGGACAGAAGCGAAAGAAGCTGGTGCTTCCGGCCTCCACTAGAATATCAATTATATCGGCCACGTAAATTCTTGAATTCTTCAATAGCCAAAATGGTAAAGCTCAGTGTTATTACTGTGTGGAGGTTGAGAGTACAACCCATCACAGTGACATTCTTTATTTTTTTCCTTTATATAGAACGTGAATATAAATAGGGCATATTTTTTAGATTTGCTTCCAGCCCAATAATAAATAAGAGCGGCTCTATGCGCACCATTGATCATATCATCAAACTCATCATCTTCAGTAGTCAAAATCTTAGCTCCTCTCACCGGAACGCGCTAGAGATCTTCTCAAAACCCATCAAGACTTCCGATATCGTCTCTCAAAACTCCACTCACTTTATCACCGACTCAACTTTGCTCCAAATCGGCAACCGAGTCACCGCCGTATCCCCCCGATGAGTTCTTGCGGCCGAGACGACATCTATACCTCCTCCTTCCAACGGACATGCTATTATCTGTCCTAACACAAGAAGAACTCGCTCTTATCTCAGCAAAAACAGCAGAGATACTTAACAAAAGTAGGTATAACCATTTGAAGAGAATGGTCCATGTCTGTATGTTTCCGGTGTCCGGAGACAGAAGAAGAAAATCAATGTCTGTTAATGACGATGATCATCATGATGATCATGATGGTGTGGAAATAAGAGAAACCCTAGAAGAGAAAGTACTATATGAATCGAATTATGGATCCTGGAGGCCTGGACCGGAGACGATCGTGGAGAGCTAGATGAATACAAAGATGAAAGTGGTTAAATATTTTTATATATTATCAGTCATAGACGTTTATTTTTGGTTATTAACGTTTTTTAAGCATTTTGTAAAGAAATTGAGGCTTCTATATGGTTTTGTTGTTCACGGTATTGAGTTTTAGTTTAACTATACATTTTTCAAGTTATAGATATTGGCATGAATCAAGATGTATGCTTTCGATTACTTAGCATGCAAGTAACTGAGTTTGACAGGTTATTGTTTATTAGCCGCTGAAGTATTAATCGGACAGCTATAATCAGTCTGTGTTTTGCTTCTCGTATAAAAAGGAAAATGGTCAATGAAGGCGTTGGTTTCTAGTAAACCAGATTTTTGCTAGCTAGGTGCAGCTATTTTGGTATTCGGTACGTATAACGTATACATATACATATATATATATATATATATTCGATTTTTGGTACGTACATATGTATGGAAGTATTAGTTTATATCGAAGTTCGAAGAATTTTATTTGAAGCATATGTGGATACTCTGAATATAAAAGATATCGCCAGTGTAAGAAAAGTGAAGTACAAGCTCAAGAACACAAGAGAAAGAAATGTTGAACCAGTGAGTGAAAGAGAGAGAAAAGAAGGCAAATAAAATCCTTATTTTTTCTTTCTCTTTCTTTCACTAATTCTACATTTCTTTCTATGGTGTCTTGATCTTGTTCTTCACTTTTTTTATATGGTATCAGAGCCAAGTTTATTAGAACTTGGTTCGAGCTTCCGCATCTCCATCACAAGTTTAGCCTCATCTCAGATCCAAACCATAGAAGACTTGTTCAGTCGTTTTTGTTTCATCAAGAAGATGTTGTCTGAAGTCATGGTGGTTTCTAATTGTCACTCCTCTTCTCTCATGTCCATTAAAGGTGTGTTCCATCTTCTGTCCAAGCTGGTGCCTTTCAAAAAGAAAGTTCTCTCATTGTTCATGAAGATGGTGACTTGGAAGGATGAAGAAAAGTGGAGCCTTTTTGAGTTGTAGTTTCGAGGAAGAGGTTATGAACACAAGGAGAAGGTGTTGGGTGAGGATTCAGCTCTCTAATCCACCAGATTCATGAGCTATTGCAAAAGAGGCTCAAGGAACCAGCTCAGGTTCCTTTGTTGTAAGCTAATTCCAACCTTCTTGATATGAGCTTGTGATTGTGTGTGGTTGTTGTGTTGTGATTGTGATTGAAAACCTGAGGACAATTTTAAGATTTCTAAATGGTATTGTTTAGAATCTGTTCCAAGATGCTTAAAGAGTCATGTTTGATGTCTGAGAAATGGAATGCTTGCCAAGTTTCAGTTATGATTGTGTTAGTGATGTAGATAGATATTTGGAAATATTCCAAATATCTTATTATTGATTTTATTAACTATTTTTGATAATTATCTTTATTGTTTTAAGGTTTTATGGTTTTTTTATATATAGCTGTTTATGCTTAAGTTTGTATTCAGTTGATGATTTGATTAACAAAGATAAAGGGTTTTTTCTCTTTGTTCTTTGTTTCCAGTAAATCATTGGTGATCTCAATGAATTTAAGAAGACATTGATCTTAGGCATTTTTAGACTAAGTAAGATCCTTGTGATTATCTTAGTTTTCCGGGTATTCTCAGAATCAATGGATCTCTAGTTCTATCATATAAAGCTTCCGCTACATTAGTTATAATGTTAGAGTTGTGTTAAATCCTTTTAGCTTTCATAAACTGAAAATCGATTTTAGGTATTGCATAGTCTGGTGTTTGTTGATGATAATGATGCTTTGTCCCAGTTCTAAATGGGTGTTTGTTAGGATGATAGATGGTATTGTCTAATTATGTTGCATTCATGAATTAGAAACTGATATAAGCTATTGCATATTGTCATCTTGTTGTTTCCTTAATGTTGAGCATCTAGATGGATGTATATGATTGTAATTAAGGAAGGGTTGAACGCCTAAATTCTTAGTATTGAATCTTGATCAGATCATGCCTAAGTAGAGGAGCCAACCGGTTTGGGAAGAGTTTATGAAGGAAGAAAAAGCTATTCTCACAACCTTATATCAAGTTGGCAACTCAAAGAAGAATCAACCAATTTTTAGCAAGTGAGGAATTCAAGTGGCTTGTTCAAAGCAGCCACTCCTCACCATCTTAAACAAGGGAGTAAACCGATCTTATCTATCTCAATATGTCTTTGATAGGTTTATCTCTTGAGAATGTATAAACTTGTAGAACGATGTATCAGTTAACTTACTTGGAGACTCAATTAGAAGGAGGTAGGGCGTGGTCTTACCTGATAGAGATGGCAAGAAGCCATGAGAGAAGGGAAGACACAAGCCGGTTTCAAGATGAGATCCAAGAAGAGTTGGTGATGTGCAATGAAGTGAAGATCAACATCGCATCACGTGAAGAGGTCATGATCCAGGGTCTTTGTGTCCATCACATTGATATTAAGACACAAAGATCCACTGGCTAATCTTCAGGCCTTGTTGGCTCTACTCTTTTTCCCTTACAAAGTTTTTTTCCAGAGGATTTTCCTTATAAGGTGTAGAGAAGTGCAATAAAGTGTCATGTACTGGAAAGAGAGAGCAAGAAGGGGACCATGTATTTAGACACTTATGTGGGATGATTCATGGGAGTCTTAGCTCAACCAATCAGAAGCCATCATGCTATCCTCCAATCAGATCCATTCCCTCAAATTACACTCAACAATCAATCCTAGCCAACCATCTTCAAGCAATCATATCCATTGATTTTAGGTTACTGATTTTGTAATATGTTTCTATTTAAGGGCCTTCAGATGGTAAGTTATAGTCTCTAAGAGAGAGAGAGATTTTTCCTCCTACTTCGTAATTCTAAGTGTTCTTGATTCTGAAACTCTATTTTCTTAGTTTCGCATACTCTTAAACTCTCTAATCTCCTCATAATATCATGTTTTTCAATCAATTACCCTTTCTTCCATCAGACTCTCTCTTTCATCAGTTCAAGACTCCTCATTTTCAAAGGGCTTGTTCTTCACTCACACAACTTGAGACTCTGAAACACTACAAGAAAACAGATGTTTAACGAGGGCCATTTTCCTCGTTAATTCCTCGTAAAAGGAAGTTTACGAGGAATTAACGAGGAAAAAGGTTTAGTCGTTTATCGTTCGTCGTAACACACATTTCGTCGCCATTTCCTCGTAAAGTAGCGAGTCATTTATTTCCTCGTAAAGACGAAGTAAAGGTTTCGTCGTAAGTTCCTCGCCGCGTTTCCTCGTAAATCACTCGCGGACTTTCTTCGTACAAACCACGCGAAGCTCGCGTCATTAACTACACATAAGTTCCTTGAAAACAAATCCTCGTAAATTTCATGTAATATCCTTGAAACATTTTCCTCGTAAACTCCACGTAGATTCCTTGAAAATCCTTTCCTCGTAAACACCTCATAAACCTTTCCTCGTAAATTCCTCGGCAAACTTTCGACGTAAATAATTCGTATAATGCGTATTTTCGAATAAATAAATAATATTGATAAATTTAATAATTATTAATTTAACAAAATAAAAATATTTAAATATTTTGTTTATAAATAAATTTGAAATAAAATTCAAATGCAACAAAATATTTTATATATAAATAAGTTTTGGATTTTATAATACATAAACCGAAAAAAAAAACTAAGGCTCGTTTATCGCCTCATAGAATTCCTCGCTCCTCCTCGTAACATCCTCCTCGTTATGTGTGCCCGATGACTCGCCTGGAATGTGATTTTGTTGTTTCATGTTCCTCAACAAAGTTTACCATTCCGGATTTGTGGTCGCTATAAAGTCGATGAAGACCTCGAGTCCAGTCACACGGCTTTTGGTCGCGCCCAGCTCAGAACGCAACTCAGTGACTTCTTCGGTCCGTCTCTGAGCATAAGACGATGTCGCTCTCGGAACATCATTGACGGAACCGATTCCCAACATACGTCCCTTTTTCTTAGGGACAACCTTAGAAACAAAAATAATTATATTTGTTAGTTAAATTTAAAAGTTAAATTTAATGAATTAATAATTAAATAAATAAAATGTTAAAAAATTTACATCCTCGTAAATCTTATCCACTTCAGTTGTGGATAAGGTAACGGGTAATCCGTCGGCGAACTGCTGGGTCAGCTGAGTCTGGCGCTCCTCAACCCGAGCAACTACGTCGTTGTAGATTTGCTCGGACTTGCCATCTAAAAACTGGCCCGCCTTGTTCTTGTGGGTCCGCTCGTAAAGTTCCGGAAGAGTCGGGAGACGTCCCAACTCTTTGGCCTAAAAACATTTAAGAAAATTGTTAGAAATATATTTATATTAAAAATAATAATTAAAAAATTAATATTTAATTTATGTACCATTTCCAAACGGACACCGGCATGGGGTTTTTGGCCCGTAGAGTGTTGCATCGGGCCGTTACCGTGGTCGTCTACCGTGTTACGGGCGGCAGAGCAAATAGCTGTGATCCTCTTGGAGTTGGGATCCTTCCAGTAACGGATGAGGCCGTCCCAAACATCCGTGGTAAGCTCAGCGGGTTTGCCACGGGTATACCCCTTGACGATCCAGTCACCCTTCCAGTTGCAGACCATGTCCGAACAGTGAACTTGCGCCTTCGCGTAAAACGCCTTCCTCACTCTCTCACTGACCCCGATAGACCAATGATACTTTTGCTGCAAAAAAAAAAATTAATAATCTGTTATTTTAAAAAAAATAATATAAAACAATTAATTAATAGAATTACTTACAGCGTAAATCTTGAACCACGTCTTTCTGATGTAGATCGGCGTCAATTTCCAGTTTGGATGCGCCATGGAGAAGTAACCTTTAATCGTCTCAGTTACATCCGTCGCAAGGCAATTGTCAACCCCAAACCTGAAAATAAATGAAAATTTAAATTATTTAATGAAGTTATAAAATAATTATTTTAAAAATAAACATACCACATAGTCCCGTCGGGTCTGTCGGGGTCTATGATTGGTAAACCAGCTCTGCCTGGCATACCGAGAATATCCTTGATAGTGTACTGCGAGAAAGGAACAGTAGGTGGCACCATCAGATCGGAATGAACAGCGGCGGGGATCTGAGGAGGAGCCATCAGAGGAGCCACCGGAGGAGCCATCGGAGGAGCCATCGGAGGAGGCATCGGAGGGAAGAAGTGCTGAGTCTCGGGAACAGACTCCTGATCCGAAGAACCGGAACCGCCGGCACCTGAAGAAGAACCTGGCGGGTCTAACTGACTACCAGACTCTCCGAACATCTCTCTGTAGTGAGGAGTAAGCATGTACTTGCGAACCTGCGAAAATATATTTTTTTGAGTTTATGATCATCAATAATTAAAAATCTATCATCAATAATTAAAAAATCTATCTAACGTAAAATCCGTAAACCTATCTAAATTCCCTAAACTAACTACCTAATATACTAAACTAACTATGGGAGCGAGGAAATTACCATTTTCGAAGGAGAGAGGAATGGGAGAGGAGTTGGAGAGGAAATGGGGAGGAATTGGAGAGGAAGTTGGGACGAATGGAGAGTGTGAGGTTTGGGTTGTATATATAACTTACGAAGGCGTCGCAATTTTCTCGTAGCTTTACGAGGAATTAAAGAGGCCCGTCTTTTTTTTCTCGTAAAAACCTCGTAACGTTACGAGAAAATTGCGTGGCCCGTCCCAAATCCCACGACGAAATAGCGAGGCCCGTCTTTCTGTTCTTCGTAAAAGCCTCGTAAATAACGAGTTTTTAACGAGGTAAATTTCTAAACCTCTAAAATCAGAAACCCCAAACCCTAAACCCCATCTTTCATATATTCTACTTCATATATTCCAAACATATCTTCCTTTTAACTTCAATATTTTCTTAACATTTCAAACCTCAAAATTTAAAACCACAATTCTCTAACTTCTAATATCAATCTCTTCTTTCTAATATAAACTTATACAAAATCAAATTATTTATTTAAATTTTTTATCTTGCAACAAAAATATAACCTTTGACGCAAAGTAGTACGATGTGAAGTGAGAAGTTTTTTCCGTCAAACTTCCAGCAATTATAGAACCTTCAACCTTTGCAAGGTTCTTTGCTTTTCCCTTCAAATATTTCATGGCTCGCTCATACTGATACATCCATCCGTAATGTACAGGTCCACGAAGCAATGCCTCATATGAGAGGTGGACAGCTAGATGCTCCATGACGTCAAAAACCCCAAGAGGAAATATCTTCTCCAAATTGCACAATAAGATGGGAATGTTCTCTTGAAGCTGTTCCACGACTTCTACTTTAAGAGTGTGGGTGCTCAGATCCCTGTAAAATGCTCCAATGCCTTGTATATTCCAAAAACAATTATACACATTATTAGTCATATATTATTTCAAACTAAATCATTATATATAAAATTACTGCAATATATAATATAGTACCTGCAAGTGCTTCATGTACGTTTGTAGGAAGTAGCTCCGCAAAAGTAAAGGGAAGTAGTCATTGTATAAAGACATGCCAGTCATGACTCTTCATCCCGGAGAACTTTTGACCCTTTTCAACGCATCTAGACAGATTTGAAACATACCCATCGGGGAATTTCACTTCTGATGCTACCCAGTTGAACAACACCGACTTTTTTTCTGAAGACAATCTGAATATCGGAACAGGAACTTGCTCATTGCTATTTATATGTAACTCACTTCTTGAGAAAATATCCGGCAAGTCTAACCTCGATTTTATGTTGTCTTTTGTCTTCCCCGGGACATTCAATATTGTATTCATGATGTTCTCAAAGAAATTATTCTATATATGCATCACATCGAGGTTGTGGTGCAGAAGAAGATCATTCCAATATGGCAACACCCAAAATATACTCTTTTTGTGCCAGTTGTGATGAACACCGTAAAAATCAGGCATATTAGGGGGGACATGCCAATTACCACCACGAGGAACTGTTTCCAAAGCTCCATAGTAATCGAGTTGCTTTTCAGTTTCTTCTCCAGTTAAATATGGAGGAGGAGTGTCTCTCACAACCCTTTTGTGCCTAAACAATGTCTTGTTTCTTCGGTACGGATGGCCAATGGGAAGAAATCGACGATGACAATCGAACCAACTTGTCTTCCTCCCATTCTTCAGTTGAAACGCATATGTCGCTCCATTACAATATGGACAAGCTAATCTCCCATGTGTAGTCCATCCAGACAACATCACATAGGCAGGAAAGTCACTTATGGTCCACAAAAGCATCGCTCGCATCGTGAAATTCGTCTTCGTTGAGCAGTCATACGTCCTCTCCCCTGTTGACCACAAATCCTTTAACTCTTTTATCAGTGGTTGCAGGAAAACATTCAGCGACCTTTTAGGATGTTTCGGACCAGGTATTAATATGGTCAAGAATAGCAACTCCCGTTGCATGCACATCTCCGGTGGCAGGTTGTATGGCGTAAGAAAGACTGGCCACAATGAATATTGTCTCCCTGACATTCCGAATGGACTAAATCCATCTGTGCATAATCCGAGATACACATTCCGGATATTGCTAGCGAATTCCGGATATACTTTGTTAAAATGTTTCCAGGCTCTTGCATCTGATGGATGTGTTATCTCACCATCCGTCTGAGTAGGCTCGGCATGCCATCTCATCTTTCCAGCAGTCTGTTCTGATTGGTACAATCTTTTCAATCTGTCTGTAATTGGTAGGTACCACATCCTTTGGTATGTACCACATCCTTTGGTATGGTACCCTATTACGTCCCCGTCCTTGCGGCTTGAATCGTGGCTTCTTGCAGTATCGACATTCTTCTAACTTCTCATCATTTCCCCAGTAGATCATGCAGTTGTCGATGCAAACATTTATCATCTCCGAAGGTAATCCAAGACTATAAACCAGTTTCTGAATCTCATAATAAGAATCAGCAGACACATTGACTTCCGGCAAATACTCTTTAAACAAGTCTGCCCATTCATTCATGCAACTTTCAGGTAGATTGTGATCAGTTTTAATATTTATCATTCTCGCAGCCAACGACAATTTAGAGAGACCTTCTCTACAATCACCGTAAAGTGGTTGATTCGCCGCATTTAACATTTCATAAAACTTTTTGCATCTATGTTAGGTTCCTCATCTTTATCATGAGCTACGAATGCATCAGTTACCATATCATGAACCCTATCAAAATCTACCATCTGCTCCTCCTAATGGTAACTATGTTCATTATGCAAATGAAGAGCAACCGGTTCTTCCTGAAAATTGCTATTACTACTACTAGCTTCATTCTGATCATAATTATTATAACCTTCTCCATGTTGAAACCATATATAGTAATTTGGCGTGAAACCTCTATTTATTAAATGCTTCCAAACATTTTCACGATTTGCCAATTTCGAATTGTTGCATTTCCGACATGGACAGAACATCTTACCGCTTTCTAAGGCGAGCGATGTGGAATTTTCTTGATGCATAAATGTCTCCAGTCCCGCAATGTATTCTTTCATCACTCTCCCGTTAGCATCTCTATGCATATACATCCACCTCCGCAACTCGTAGACATTCCCGGAGTCTGACATTTTTTTCCTTTCACGTTTTTCTTTTTTTTTTCTTGTTGGTGTGTTTAAAATGATGTTGAAACCTTCCATATTTATAGAAATTTTTCGAATCTGATAGTTAAAGTTTTGCGATGAATTTGCGAGGAATATGTAGGTAGCAAAAAAAACGTGCTTTAAAATTCCTCATTAAGTTCAAGTAAAACATTTCCTTGTAAAGGTAACGCAAATTTACGTTAGTTTTACGAGGAAAGTATATTTGCTCATTTCCTCGTAAAGACGATGCAAGCTTTACGTTGTATTTACGAAGAAAGTTTATTTCCTCGTTAAAACCACGTAAAGTTACGTTAGCTTTACGATGAAATATTTTTATCGTTATTTTACGAGGAACTAACGACGTTTTCTTCTTTCTTTGTAATTTCCTCGTAAAGTCGACGTAAAATTACGAAGATTATATTTCTTCGTTAAGTTTCCTCGCCAAAGTGCTGTTTTCTTGTAGTGAAAATCTCATAGTTATCACATCCAATTATTAAAAGAGAAATATTAGAAAGGACCTGCTCATTTTTTTCGTCCTCTCCCAAAAGTTATACACAACTACACCTAACTGATAACATGTTTATCATAATTTTTATCATCCGAAGATTATTATAACGCTTCGATAGTAACTAATAGATTTTTTACTCCCATTCACTTAGTACTGGTCCAGACTGAGTTGGCCCCTTAAGCCAATTAAAAAAGTGTTACCCCATTAAAATATTAACATTTTAGTATATTTTAAGTATATAATAAATAATAATAGATTTTGTCAAAAGAAACAAATTATAATAGATATTACTATAACTTGATTTATTGTAAAAATATAAAATTTTAAAAATTCTTCAAACAAAACATTTTTTTTTAAATAAATCGTGCAAAATATTTTAATATTTAATTTATCAAAAGATTCAGTTTTTTTTGGTTAGTTTTATATTCACCTCACCATATGATTCTTTCATGTATTTTGGTCTTATTCGTATGATATCACAAATCATTTTTCGATATGTTATTCATCGTCTTATTACTCTAATTCAAACAGACTTAATTTTGAAATTTTTAGAAATATATAACCTAAATATTAAATGCACTAGTTAAATCATTTTTTTAAAAACCATTCTACACATACCATAAATTGAAACGTTACAACTATACTAAATTAGTTACAATACAAATCATACACATTTGAATTACACATTTAAACTGATAAAGGACACGTTCTTTTTGGAACCAAAAGCCGATAATCAAAATCCTTTCAGAGCTAGAAAGACACAAAGAAAACTAAATAACAACCAGATAGATAGGAAGAAAAATAAAACACAAACCAAAAGCCATATATAGTTGTGGAAGCCCTTTTAGTTAAATGGTTTGACTAAGGGTTCACTAATACTTCTACACAAAGAGGTCTGGGGTTTAAACCCCTGAAAATACCACATTATATAGATTATGGAAAAACAAATTACAGGAGATCTTCGGTTTGGTGCATTGCGTACCGTCAAACATGGATTTCATAGGACGGTTCAGAGTGATGCAGTCAGACGTGTATTCTCAGAGGGTGATAGAATTGCCGGCTGTAAAATTGTCTTTGTAATATTTTCATCGTTGTAATAGCATAATTAATCGATAATATCGATTGAGACGTTAAAAAAAAAAGCCGTATATAGCGAGAAATATGTTTATGGGCATAATCCTCTACATAAATCAAAATTAAAAAATAGGCCCATATTCACACTAATGGGCCTAAAATGGTAATGTCTGCCATAGTTGTGGCTTAAACCCTAGGACCACGGGTACGTTAAACCCTGATTAGTTTTGTCTCTCCCAAGGCCCGCGAATCGCGAAAGCTCGATCTGTTTCTTCCCTTTTCTTTTTATGACATAAATCCTGTCGGATTCTGCTCTCTATATCTCTGAAAATGGCGGACGCAAATGCCGAACCGGCCGTTGGTTCTTCGGGATCTAATGAAAGCGTTACAAAGATTGAGCCGATCCGGATGCCAACCATCGAGGAGATCCGAGCACAAGATGTTTGGAACAACTGCGCCGTCAAAAGTGTAGCTAGTGGAGTCATGGGTCGCTCTCCTTTTCCATCTTTATTGCTCTAAAGTCTTTAGCTTTCTACTACTGATTATGTTTCTAAGCTCGTTATTGGAACACTCAATAGCAACTTTACTCGAATCGAATCTATTGTACATTTATGACATAAATCTACTCATGTTTTTTTCGTTGGTTACATATTTGTATAAAGTGCATAACTTTCTACTAGTGATTATGTTTTTGAGCTGGTTGGTTAATAGGAAGTTTAGTCGGATTTGTGTTATTGTTAGGTTAGTTGTTGAATCCAATCGAATCTATTGTACATTTTTCTGACATAAAGCTACTAATGTTTGCTCGTTGGTAATAGATTTATTTTATTTGTAATGATATTGATTTGGTTTTGTTGACAATGTCTATGGAGTTGTTGTGTTTAGGAGGAGGGCTTGGTCTGATGATGGGTTTGTTCTTGGGAGCATTGGATAATCCTATAACGAATGATACCATGACTGGTAGGCAGCAGTTTGTGTTCACTGCTAAACAAATGGGACAAAGGAGTTGGAGTTCTTGCAAGACTTTTGCTGTTATGGGTTTGGTTTTCTCTGCTGCTGAATGCATTATCGAGAAGGTAAACGAACACATTGTTTGTGAACTCACTCTTGAATCATTATTACTTCAACTCCTTGATGTCGATTTCTTTTCGAAGGCAAGGGCGAAGCATGACACAACAAACACTGCTTTTGCTGGATGTGTGACCGGTGGCTCCATGTCTGCCCGAGGTAATACCTTATTGAAGTCTCGTAGTTGCTTTTGTTCCTTTTGACATTTCACATGCTCTCTCTTTCAAGAGATACGTTGCGTCTGTCTCTGGGGATTGATGAATTTGATTTTGTTTCAGGTGGGCCAAAAGCTGCGTGTATAGGCTGCGCTGGCTTTGCAACTTTCTCTGTACTGATAGAGAAGTTCTTCGACAGGCATACGTAAACCAACAATATATCTAACAAGCGCCATTGCTGCGAATTGTTTAGCTGTTTCTTATACAAGGAGAGAGGGAAAACTAGAATTACATTTTCCAACATAGAAGAAGAAACTGAAGCTTGTTTTGATTGAATATTTGTTCAGTTATTGTCATTATTTATCGTAGATTTTGTTTCCACTCAGTGTTCCTCAGAAAATAAGGGCCTGTCCTGGCTTGGCTTGCACACAAAAGTTTCAGGTTTCAGAGTTTGAATTCAGTTTTGTCGTGTACCTGATCATAGTGCCGAATATTAATCTGCGACAGTGGAAGAAAACTTCATTACAAGTAGAATCACTTAGCTGAGCCTCCCAGCAATGGGACTCAATGTCCTTGACTCATCAAAATCATTTCTAAAAACTGAGATTTGTAGCCACTGTCAAGAGGACGTGGTACTAACTCTAGGAGCATAAATGGGAATCTGATCTTTATAGTTTTATAGTCTCAAATTTGATAAGGAATATAGTACTACTACAAATACAGCCACAATGGTATATAACTAGGAGTAGTACTCTTATGTACTTTTTTACAAATGAAAAAAAAAAGACTATCTTCATAGATGAAGAAGATTAGAGATGTTGTCCCAACCAATGTTCCACCTTTTATCTGAAGGCATGGCGAAGTTGAGCTCAAACATCTCTCTAGAGATGTTACCACTTTCACAGAACCCAACAAGCTTGGCAACTATCTCTGCACTCTCTTGCACGTGCCTTGAGTCGTAAGGATCAGTCCATAGCTTGTTCACGAACTGGAGCTTCCTCTGTTTCCCTTCCAGCGGCACGTCCCACTTCATGTACAGCTCCTCTCTCTCCTCAGGCGTCAGTCTCGAGTTTATCCTTCTCGCCAGAAACTCCCTCTCTCTTCTCAATGCCCTTACACTACATCAACAAACACATTGATTAAACAATGTTACATAATGAAATCAATAATGTCAAATTGTGTAATACGTACCTCGATGATAGAGATACAACTGCAGGTTCATCGCCAGTTCGTGCTGGAGTTGCGTTACCTACTTCTGCTAGATGTTGTTCTAACCAAGTTAACCGTCTTAGCTCCACTTCCATGTAGATTTGATCTGCTTGGTCACCTTTGAACAGCAGATAGAATTGTGTCCTGTGGATGATGGATACATGGCAGACATGCCACAGCTCTATGATCTGTTGCCTCTCCTCTATGAATGTTATATGCCACGCCACTTGACTCTGCTCTTCGTCTTCCTCTATCGTCTTCTCCTCGTTCTCTACGCTGTATCCAGCTCCTTCATTTGCTTCCAACTCGAGCACCTGACAGACGAGAAGTTGTTTCTGGTACTGCAGTTTAGCCACACGTTCTTTGAGTTCGGTTACGTATGCTCGTATGCTTCTCACGTTCTCCTCCGCTGCGTTTTGAAACATTTGCTGCATCTTCTTCATGTTCACCGAGCTTGATCTCCTGTAACCTGGAGTGCTTTCTCTTGACGAGACATCTCCGCTTTCTTCTCCTTTCTGTGGCGTAGCTGTTCCTCTACTTGCAGAGTTGTTGTTCTCTTGGGGAGCTTTGTTCTCAGCATCACAATCCAAGACTTGCTTCGAAGATGAAAGATGAGAGCATGGAGACTTCAAGAAACTCTGGCGGCTGGATAAGCTGCTCGGCGTTAATGGAAGATGCTTCTTCTTCTTCTTTGTCTTTAGGGTTTCATCTCCACCATTGGTATTGCTTGGAAGTGACATCACCAGCTTATCAAGTTGCTCCTCTAGATTTGCGATTGTGCTTCCTTGTGAATGAAGCCTTGTTATCTCGTCCTTGAGGTTGGCACTTAAACTCTTGTTAGGAGCTATGACATCTCCAGCATTAAGCATTGGGGATGATGATCTCACAGTACGCATTTCCCTTATCTCTGCTTGAAGCTTAGCGATGGTCTGAGCAGCATCTTGGTTCCCTAGTCTATGGCAAGTTACTTCCTTCTGTAGTACTTCAAGAGCCTTTGTTGCCTCCTCCCCAAGCTGTTCTTGAAGGTGTTCAAGTTTGCGGATCTCATGCATCAGTGTGAAAGGAGCTGTTGATGACTGGCGTATCATAGATTGACGTATACTTGTCTTTCTTGCTCTCTCATTCCGGTTTAGAGTCTTGTTCTCCGCGCTAGACGTAGAGACCTTATCTTGTTGTTGATCCTTTTGAAGCTTTTGGCGCAACTCCTCAAGTTGGATATGTGCATCATCTCTTTGTCTCCTAAGCTCTTCCATTTCAATTTCCATCTAAAAAAGAATCATGAAACATCCTTTTGTTCATTATATATTAAACTTTTGCTGTTTGGACAGAACTGAAGTAAATAGAAAACCTTCTGGATCTTAAAATCCTTTTCTCTCGATGGATCAGGAGTGTGACGCTCTGATTCCAATCTAGCCACTTCTTTCTGAAGATGTTTCACTAGTTGCTTATCAGAGACAACCTGTAGTAGTTACAAGACGAGCAAGTAAAATATTTTGTTTATGTTCATCCAAGGTAAGAGCAAAAGCATGGAACCAAAGATCATTACCATATTCACTTGAGCATTGTTTGTAACTTCCTTTGCTCGGTTAGCAAAGTATAGAGTATTTCTCGACTGTTCAGCATGAGTGGAAGCTGGACTCAACGTACATATAATGGCTGTTCGAGCATTTCCACCGAGTGAATGTTGTAATATCCGAGTGAGCTTGGAGTCTCTGTAAGGTATGTGGCCACTTCTTTTCCCCACACTTTGGAGAGTTTGCAAATTGATGATATAAATTTATTAGTTAGCAAAAAGTTTGTGATTTCAGAGTCACTCTCAAGAGATATGTAAGGACCTAAATTTACCTTAGTTTCCTTATGACAGTTGTAAGGGTCATGAGACTTAGATTAATATGGCAACCTTCCCTGAGTCTCGTTCCATCTGCCTGCGACTGTGACGCTCTTTCACTTCCTGCTAAGTCCACAAAGTTCTGCATAGCATTTCACACAAACATTAATTACATCCACAAAACTCTAGTTAAACATTTTGCAAAAGGAAAAAGTCAACAAAGAGGGAACTATTCTTTTACCAAACTAGCCATGTATGACCTCACACAATCTGAATTTTCGCGGTGAGTACTTTGTATCGTCTGTTTTGCCATCAAGAAAATTTTATCAGCATACTGCAGGAGATATGTAATTTTGGTTCCAGAGAAATAATGAGAATCAATAACGTTTACCAGTCTGATTATTTGGTGTGACCGTGAGCTTGTATCATTCAAAGCAGTTTCTCCAACTTGCCTTTGAGCTATCAGAAAATAGATACACCAGTCAAAAATGAATAC
The DNA here is from genome assembly GCF_000801105.2 of Raphanus sativus. Classification (NCBI taxonomy): domain Eukaryota; kingdom Viridiplantae; phylum Streptophyta; class Magnoliopsida; order Brassicales; family Brassicaceae; genus Raphanus; species Raphanus sativus. The sequence continues at coordinate 32,355,095 of NC_079516.1, forward strand.
AAGAAACCAAGAACGATGCAACAAGTTCAAGTTACCTTCACAGATGCTAATCAGATGCCTCAAATGATGATCGTTATTAGCAGTTTCTTCCACCAGTTTTTCAACCACAGTCCCTTTCTGCAATTGCCATGCGGATCATCAGGTTTTCAGTATGCATTCAGCATCAGCAAGAAAATGCAAATAAGTGGTACCTCAGGGTCATCAAGGAGTTTAAGGGCACGACCAGACTCTGAATTGAGAAGATCCCTCACATTTTCATTATATATTTCCAGACCAGAAATCTTGATTGTGAAATCTCTTTCAGGGGTCTGTGAAACAGAAATGATATTGGGGCATTGACATGTAAAAAAAACATTGATTTACAAATCTGATCATAGCAATGCTTTACCTTAGTAATGTGATTGTAAATATCATTGACAGCTTTCTCCGTTACTCCTCTCATGGTATATGTCTTCCCACTGCTCGTTTGTCCATAAGCAAATATTGTTGCTGAAACATTAAACTCATCTTTCATAAATATCCAAGTAAAAAAAGAAAAAGAAGCCAAATTGTTAATCACAGAGATAGAGCAGATACCGTTAATGCCCATCAAAGCAGACAAGGCAACATTCTTAACACCATCTTCATACACATCTTCAGTGAAACTCTCTGGTCCAAACACTTTATCTGAAACAAAAGGGTGCATTTAGGCTAGGAACAGAACAAAAAAAAAAAAGAAAAGACAAAAGATATGGAATTTTAATTATTACCGAATGTAAAAGAGGACTGGCGGTGATGAGAACGTTCTTGAGGTTTAGAGACAATGGTGTGACTATCAACGCATTGCCAAGAAACTTGGTCTTTAGCTAAGAGTTCCTTCTTGTTCAGTGGTCTTAATCTCACAGTAACAACAATCTTCTCCTCCCTCGATCTTGAGCTTTCACCTGGAGTTCTCATTGTCACCTCCCTACAAATGTTTCATCATCTCAATTAAGCTTTTAAAATAAAATCAAATAAAATGTAGGGTTTAAACTCAGAGATGTATGGAAGGAAAGACTCATCATCATATATAAGGAAACATCAACTGATGATCCAAATGTAATAATCCATGAAAGGGTAATCTTAGGTTTGCTCACTGAACAGAGTTGATTAAACACTTACAGAGAGAGAGAAAACTGAAGCCAAATCGGAGATCCAGGTAGCAAGTAATATATAATCGCTGGTAGAAAAGAATAAAACAATAGTGAGAGAGATTTCTAGTCTCGTCTAAATGGTGAAGAAGAAGATGAACGTGTTTTGGGCTTGTTCTTTTTTTGTCTTTACGGAGGTGCTGTGAGAGAGAGAGAGAGAGAT
>NC_079516.1:32356526-32363982 GCF_000801105.2 Raphanus sativus
TTGAATCTGAGGAAACCCCACCCAACGGCTAGTCCTTTCCGCGTTTCTTTTGAGGTGCTTTCTTTTTCTTACTTATTTCAGAATCTATCCTCAAATACTTTTAAAACTAGGTAGTAACCCGCGCCTTGCGCGGGATGAGATGGTTAGATCAGCAATTTTTCGAAAATATTAGAAAGTATATAAATATAGTTTGGAATTTGGGTTTTGTGTGTTTTTTTGTGTTTAATCTCGGTGGTGCTGATTTTACGGTATAGACGTCACTGAGATAGAAACATATATAAATCCTTTACTTGAATGACGTGTAAAAATTTACTGGAACATAAGAGTAAACACAAAACATGTTACCTGGCAACTGCGAAAGCATGTAATCATTTATTTTATCCACTTTATCATTTGTGGGAGTGAGAATGGCTCGATGTCTATACAAATCCTTAACTGTTGAGGTTTGAAAAGCTTGTCCATAAACCTCTTTTTCCATAGTCTCAATAGTTTATACATATCACCGATGTGATTTATCTTACTCTGATTCATTTGCAAGAACTTGCATATAAAGATATAATTATTATTATACAATTTGATTTTCATATGCATGATTTTTTTATAATAACATACTTTCCTCGTAGGTCATTGACTTCAAACATGTAAGGATTCCACAGAACTTGGCTGTATTCTTTGAACCATGTAAGAAGAACTGATTTTGTGTATAATATCTAATTCGAGTAAGATAAATATTATTTAATATCTAATCAAATTATATGTACGTAAATATTTGTGTAATCACACTCTTTGCATAGGTTTTATGTATAAATATTATTAATATATAATCAAATTATTATGTATGTAAATTTTTGTGTAATCAAACTTGTTCTATATTTCTTTCTTTGCATCTTACTCTCGAACTCATTTTGTTTATCTCTCTATGGCTCTCTCTCTCTATGGCTCTCTCTCTCTCACTCTCTCTCTCTCTCTATGGCTCTCTCTCTCTCTCTCTCTCTATGTCTCTCTCTCTCTCTCTCTCTCTCCTCTCTCTCTCTCTCTCTCTCTCTCTCTCCTCTCTCTCTCTCTCTCTCTCTCTCTCTCTCTCTCTCTCTCTCTCTCTCTCTCTCTCTCTTTCAGATTTTATCAGTATTGATGAGTATTTAAAAAATAAGATTAAGATTTTAACATATTTTTATTTTAAACATACGAATCGTATTAATGCCCCCACACGGGCATTAATACGATTCTTATGTTTTATGTATAAATATTATTAATGTCTAATCAAATGTTTGATGTATTATTAAAACTAAATTTGTTCTTTAGATGTTTTATGTGTTATTAATATAAATATGTATTATTCAAATACGATTCATATGTTTTATGTATTACTAAAACTAAATTTGTTCTCCATTCGGTCTTTGTGGTTCAAAACTATAAGCATTTTAGACATTACTTAATTCAATATACTTTGAGGTTTAAATTATTATCTCTCTCTCTCTCTCTCTCTCTCTCTCTCTCTTCTCTCTCTCTCTCTCTCTCTCTCTCTCTCTCTCTCTCGGTATCCCCCTCATCGTAAACCCTTTTTTTTAGAAATATAAAAATGTAAACATTCTTTTAATTCATCGATTATCTTTTAACTACCACAATATTGTTTTATATGGGAATGTTTCCTAGTTTAATATTTTATCATGAATTTTTCTTGGGTGAATTACCAACTAATCATAGTTTGTCAATTAATGTACAGTTTTATAAAATTTAAATAAATAAAATAATAATAATTTATGTTAAGTTTTTAAAATAAATGAAAAATATTAGTAGCTGCCAAAAGATAAATTTTTTTAACAATTTTAAAACCGTCACAAAAGAGTAAATCATAAACATTAAACACTATACCCTAAACCCATGGACAAAACTTAAACCCTTGGGTAAAAATCCAAATACTAAACCCTAAATTCTTGGATATACCCTAAGCCCTTGGATAAATCCTAAACACTAAACTGTAAAATCTTGGATATACCCTAAACACTAAATCTCTCTCTCTCTCTCTCTCTCTCTCTGGTATCCTCTTCATCGTAAACCTTTTTTTCTTTGAAAAATATAAAAATGTAAACATTCTTTTAATTCATAGATTATCTTTCAACTACCACAATTTTTATTTATATGGAAATGTTTCCTAGTTTAATATTTTATCATGAATTTTTCTTGGGTGAATTACCAACTAATCATAGTTTGTCAATTAATGTACAATTTTTTTAAATATAATAAATAAAATAATAATAATTTGTGTTAAGTTTTTAAAATAAAAGAAAAATATTATTAGCTGCAAAAAGAACAATTTTTTTTAACAATTTTAAAACCGTCACAAAAAATTAAATCATAAACACTAAACACTATACCCTAAACCCATGGACAAAGCTTAAACCCATGGGTAAAAATCCAAACACTAAACCCTAAATTCTTGGATATACGCTAAACACTAAATCTCTCTCTCTCTCTCTCTCTCTCATCGTAAACCTTTTTTTTTTTGAGAAAAATAAAAATGTAAACATTCTTTTAATTCATCGATTATCTTTTAACTACCACAATTTTGTTTTATATGGGAATGTTTCATAGTTTAATATTTTATCATGAATTTTTTTGGGTGAATTACCAACTAATCATAGTTTGCCAATTAATGTACAGTTTTTTTAAAATATAATAAATAAAATAATAGTAATTTGTGTTAAGTTTTAAAAATAAATGAAAAATATTAGTAGCTGCCAAAAGATGAATTTTTTTTAACAATTTTAAAACCGTCACAAAAGAGTAAATCATAAACATTAAACACTATACCCTAAACCCTTGGACAAAACTTAAACCCTTGGATAAAAATCCAAACCCTAAACCCTAAATTCTTGGATATACTCTAAACCCTTGGGTAAATCCTAAACACTAAATTGTAAACTTTTGGGTATACCCTAAACACTCTCTCTCTCTCTCTCTGCTCTCTCTCTCTCTCTCTCTCTCTCTCGGTATCCCCTTCATCGTAAACCTTTTTTTTTGAAAAATATAAAAATGTAAACATTCTTTTAATTTTTTAACAATTTTATAACCGTGAGAAAAAAATAAATCATAAACACTAAACACTATACCCTAAACCTTTCGACAAAGCTTAAACCCTTGGGTAAAAATCCAAACACTAAACCCTAAATTCTTGGATATACCCTAAACCCTTGGATAAATCCTAAACACTAAACTGTAAACCTTTGGGTATACCCTAAACACTAAATCTCTCTCTCTCTCTCTCTCTCTCTCTACATGGATGGGAAGGTCACGTTTTCTTCTTTTTTTTTGCAGGGTCTGGTCTGGTGGTGTAAGCCATGTTTTTATTGTTGAAGAAAGAAGAAAGGCTTGTTGCCTTGTTTGTGTGTTATCTCTTAGTTTAAAGAAAAGAGCTCACACCTGAAATTCTGAACTATTTATTTATTTTCTGTTTCTTTTATATATATATTTTATTTTTATAAAAATCCTTTCGAGAAAAATAAATATATTCACAAACTCTCTCTATAAGGAAAAATATATACAACTTACTGCCAAGAATGGAATGAAACCCATTAGTATTATTCATATATGTCTTTCTATATGTAGATTTCAAAATTATATTTACTTTTTGTTTAAGATAATTGATGATGCATTATGTAGTTAGAGTTAGAGCTGTGCAAATCAAACCAATTATTTAAGCAACCGATGGTAACATTTTTTTAAGAAATGAGTGTCTAGTTTAATGTGAACGTATATTCATCCGAGAATCTCTGATAACCCGTGCCTTACACGGAATGAGATTATTGTTAAGATATTAAGACGTTAGGTATATTTATTTTGGATATCAGTTTAGTTTTGGGTTGTTTTCGGGTTTTAAGATCCTATGATATAGATACATTCTAAATTCATATTTATTTTTGTTTATTCGGTTAAAATGGTTGAGATTTTTGGGGTTTTAGTGATAAACTAAAGACTATTTGTATTTGTTTGATTTCATGTTCTTTGAATTTTAGACAATTCTAATATAAACCAATCGTTTCATATTATAAATTATGAAAAAATCATAATAAAATCAAATTTATATAATGTTGAAGAAAACTAAGATGCCTATAAAACAATTCATTTCATTACAATTTGGTTAATGGTGAAATGAAGATTTTAAAATAATAATATTCTATATTATGCCTGATTTAGAATCTTCACCTCACATTTTGTTATATAAGTACTAACTTTAATGTGCATATTTGTGTGTATGTAAATTTTTTTAAAAGTGTTTCATCGCTATATACATATAGCGTTAACTAATATTGAAAGAAATGTTTGTTCATATAACAAATGAAAGTTTTAATTTTTAAATTAAAATTAATTAAATATAAAATATATTTAGTCATTACAAAATATTTTTTTAAATAATGACAATTAAATTATATACATAAATCGTTGTATAAAAATATAAACAATAACATTAATATATCTACACATTGAACCTGCTGAGTTTAATTCTTACATGTATTAAACATAAGGCCAATGAATTTTAACAATCAAGCATTATGTTTTAACATTTATTTTTCAATTTGGTCTGCGTAAAACATCTTCACAACCTACGAAATAAAAAAAAACTCGAAACTTAGACATGTTTAAATAAAGAAAACGAAATTTATAAAATGTATTCAGGTGAAGAGTAAAGATGCCTACATTGGAGTCGATAAAAACCATTTCAATAGTTAGACCACTACCAGCAGAATATTGCTTCCACAAATAAAGGATCTTAACCATAATCTTCTACATTGACTTGAATAGTTTCAAATCAAACACATAAGTTACCGCAACCATTATAGGAGAATGAGATAAACTTGTTAAGGTTTCGAGTGTAGTGAATAAATAAAATTATGTGGAGCAGTGAGTCTTATATAGGTTTACTAAACCTAATTCAATAAATGTGGTATCTTGGTATAATATCGTATTAAATGAAAAATATTTTTACCTTGCCAATCACTCTTAGATATATAAATTTCCATAACAAAAAATATGAATTATATGACATTTAGTATCATCAATTTACCTTGCTAATCACTCATAAAATATAAATATTGTCCAAACGTTAATGCTAGCCGGTCTAATTCGGGATGGATAGAATTCATTGATATCAGTTTAAAAATCTTAACCATATTATTAAAATTCATGTGTAATAAAATTGTAGTATTTCATTCGCTTTAAAATTTACGTGTACTACATAAGAATGACTCGTAAAGCATACTTGACAATGGGAGACTGTAGTAAGAACTCTTATAGTTTGTATAGAATGTGTTATCGCTTGTGTCAAACTGTTATTGTTTGTGAAAACAAATGCTACAATGTCTCGAGACCCGTACTTCGCTAAATGCAGAGACTGTCGGGTCAAGAACAGAGTCTGCGGGTTCAACACAACCCACCCGAATCAAGACTTCATCTGTTACTCCTCTCAAAGAGAGACAACAACAACAACGACGTCCCGGTGATATGCCTCATCTTTGCTTTAACATGTATCCTCTTCGCTATCTCCGTAGCGGTAGCCATCTTCCGATCAAGAAGAGCGAGCTTATATTAGTTATTTTTTACGAAATTTTCTTCTTTTCGTAGATATTTGAAACTTGTTAAGCAAAAAAATAAATATTGTTATCTCTACTTAAAAAATTGTTAATTTTAATTAATAAAAAGGTCCTCAAATAAATCTCACACAAAACGCCAAAAATACCAAAAATACCAAGGTCGAAGATTAATAAAAGGGTTAGATATATACAAAGTTTATAACGTAAACAATTGTTTTCGATCTTCTTCTTCTTCTTCATCTGTATACCATGGAGTTCCTTTATATCGTTCTGATATACCATCTGAAGATTATGTTATTCAAACATAGACGGTCGTCACGATAATGTCGATGTTATTAAATAAAAAATGTGTTTGAAGATTATGTTATTCTAACAGACCAAACTCATCAATTAACAAAACCGCTCTTGCATGAATTAAAAAGGCAAAGGAACGTGCATGAATTGATAACAAAAACAGATTGTATGAAGTCATTATCTCTTCATTTTATATAGTTGATCATTAACAAAACCTAAGAGAGACCTCGACCAACAAACCTCGCAACTCATCAACTGACCGCAAAACTATATATTTACGTGAAAAAACAGAGAAGATACTGAGAAGAAACTGAGAAGAAACTGAGACGATGCGGAGAAGAAACAGAGGCAATTGCGCGAGGTTTATATATATAACTCATCAACACGATTGTCATGATCTTGCTCATGTCTCTGCGTCATCCCATTGCGAGAGGTTTATATATATATGAGCAAAATCATTCCACGTCCCAAGCTCAAGACTTCTAAACCCTCTACATCACATCCCTTTGGATTTTTCTTTACAGAACTAAAGCTTCATGATTTGAACCCGAAGGAGTGCAAGGAGTTGTGCGTAAGTCTCAATAGCATCCTTAACTTCTCCTTTGGCTACATGAACCTTTGCATTCAGACGTAACAGCTTCCCTTGTTCCCACTTCCCTGTCTCGTTAAGCACTACATCCACGATAAAACCCGAGCCAGAAGCAACCATACTTGAAGACCAGACTCTGCTGCAACCTTCAATGCTTGCATAGCGTATGCTAACGTTGAATTAAGCTTCCTCTCCTCTCCATTCTTTAATGCAAGATGGTATGGCAATGCATAAGGAAACTCAGAAGAACACGTCTCGCTTTGGGTTATGTTCGCTATGAACAATGGTTGTTCCTTTACATCCTCGCGCCTCCTTGTCTTTACACCGTCTCTTCCTCCTCGCTTAGTTACCTTGACAACTAAAATTAAAGCAAGATACGTACGTTTACGTACGCAGAGAAAACGTTCAAATAGTGTTTCAGAGAGACAGAGAGACAAAGAGACATGAAATAGAAACAGAGAAATCTCACCGAAAATGCTTCTAAGTGTTTCTGGTTCGTGGTAGTGAGTTTAGTACGATCTATATCCTTTTATTGAGATGGGGATTGAAACTATATGTTGTTATTGTGGTTGTTTCTTGTCGTTTGACGTCAAAGCTATGAAAAAAAAATTCGTTATGTTCTTTTGTTATTTAAGCAAAAAAGAAAAGAAAGTTAAGCATTAAATGTTGTGTTTTTTTTCAAATCGCTCACAGAGTGACACGTGGATCCGAGCCTTCTCATGCATTCTCACAAAAATCGGTTAAGGAAAACCTTAAAAATGCTTCTCCTTTAATATATAGGGGATTTGAACATAATTGATTGAATTATGAATACCTCCAAAAGTCCAAATGTCGGATTCGTGCCTACTTGGTAGCATCACACATATGTATACGACCTTGTTCTCGCTTTTCAATTTTCTCTATCTTAACCATGATTTGATAATTTCAGAAATTCAAATAAATACTATTTTTGTTAACCCTAAAACATTTTTTTTAATTTTTAATA
>NC_079516.1:32364082-32459734 GCF_000801105.2 Raphanus sativus
TGAATTTTTTTTGGGTGAATTACCAACTAATCATAGTTTGTCAATTAATGTACAGTTTTTTAAAAATATAATAAATAAAATAATAGTAATTTGTGTTAAGTTTTAAAAATAAATGAAAAATATTAGTAGCTGCCAAAAGAAGAATTTTTTTTAACAATTTTAAAACCGTCACAAAAGAGTAAATCATAAACACTAAACACTATACCCTAAACCCTTGGACAAAACTTAAACCCTTGGGTAAAAATCCAAACCCTAAACCCTAAATTCTTGGATATACCCTAAACCCTTGGGTAAATCCTAAACACTAAATTGTAAACTCTTGGGTATACCCTAAACACTCTCTCTCTCTCTCTCTCTCTCTCTCTCTCTCTCTCTCTCTCTCTCTCTCTCTTGGTATCTCCCTCATCGTAAACCTTTTTTTTTGAAAAATATAAAAATGTAAACATTCTTTTAATTCATCGATTATCTTTTAACTAACACAATTTTGATCTATATGAGAATGTTTCCTAGTTTAATATTTTATCATGATTTTTTTGGGTGAATTACCAACTAATCATAGTTTGCAAATTAATGTACAATTATTTAAAATATAATAAATAAAATAATAATAATTTATGTTAAGTTTTTAAAATAAATGAAAAATATTAGTAGCTGCCAAAAGATGAATTTTTTTTAACAATTTAAAAACAGTCACAAAAGAGTAAATCATAAACACTAAAAACTTTACCCTAAACCCTTGGATAAAACTTAAACCTTTGGGTAAAAATCCAAACACTAAACCCTAAATTCTTGGATATACCCTAAATCCTTGGGTAAATCTTACACACTAAACTTTAAACCCTTGGGTATACTCTAAACACCAAATCTCTCTCTCTCTCTCTATCTCTCTCTCTCTCTCTCTCTCTCTCTCTCTCTCTCTCTCTCTTGGTATCCCCTTCATCCTAAACCTTTTTTCTAAATATAAAAATGTAAACATTCTTTTAATTCATTGATTATCTTTTAGCTACCACAATTTTGATTTATATGGGAATGTTTTCTAGTTTAATATTTTATTATGAATTTTTCTTGGGTGAATTACCAACTAATCATAGTTTGCAAATTAATGTACAATTTTTTTTAAATATAATAAATAAAATAATAATAATTTGTGAAGTTATTAAAATAAATAAAAAATATTAGTAGCTGCCAAAAGATAAATTTTTTTTAACAATTTTAAAACCGTCAGAAAAAAATAAATCATAAACACTAAACACTATACCCTAAACCTTTCGACAAAGCTTAAACCCTTGGGTAAAAATCCAAACACTAAACCCTAAATTCTTGGATATACCCTAAACCCTTGGATAAATCCTAAATACTAAACTGTAAACCTTTGGGTATACCCTAAACACTAAATCTCTCTCTCTCTCTCTCTCTCTCTCTCTACATGGATGGGAAGGTCACGTTTTCTTCTCTTTTTTTTTGCAGGGTCTGGTCTGGTGGTGTAAGCCATGTTTTTATTGTTGAAGAAAGAAGAAAGACTTGTTGCCTTGTTTGTGCGTTATCTCTTAGTTTAAAGAAAAGAGCTCACACCTGAAATTCTGAACTATTTATTTATTTCATGTTTCTTCTATATATATTTTTTATTTTTATAAAAATCCTTTCGAAAAAAATAAATATATTCACAAACTCTCTCTATAAGGAAAAATATATACAACTTACTGCTAAGAATGGAATGAAACCCATTAGTATTATTCATATATGTATTTCTATATGTAGATTTCAAAATTATATTTACTTTTTGTTTAAGATAATTGATGATGCATTATGTAGTTAGAGTTAGAGCTGTGCAAATCAAACCAATTATGTAAGCAACCGATGGTAACATTTTTTTAAGAAATGAGTGTCTAGTTTAATGTGAACGTATATTCATCCGAGAATCTCTGATAACTCGTGCCTTGCACGGGATGAGATTATTTTTAAGATATTAAGACGTTAGGTATATTTATTTTGGATATCAGTTTAGTTTTGGGTTGTTTTCGGGTTTTAAGATCCTATGATATAGATACATTCTAAATTCATATTTATTTTTGTTTATTCGGTTAAAATGGTTGAGATTTTTTGGGTTTTAGTGATAAACTAAAGACTATTTGTATTTGTTTGATTTCATGTTCTTTGAATTTTTGACAATTCCAATATAAACCAATCGTTTCATATTATAAATTATGAAAAAATCATAATAAAATCAAATTTATATAATTGTTGAAGAAAACTAAGATGCCTATAAAACAATTCATTTCATTACAATTTGGTTAATGGTGAAATGAAGATTTTAAAATAATAATATTCTATATTACGCCTGATTTAGAATCTTCACCTCACATTTTGTTACATAAGTACTAACTTTAATGTGCATATTTGTGTGTATGTAAATTTTTTTAAAAGTGTTTCATCGCTATATACATATAGCGTTAACTAATATTGAAAGAAATGTTTGTTCATATAACAAATGAAAGTTTTAATTTTTAAATTAAATTAATTAAATATAAAATATACTTAGTCATTACAAAATATTTTTTTAAATAATGACAATTAAATATATACATAAATCGTTGTATAAAAATATATACATAAACAATAACATTAATATATCTACACATTGAACCTGCTGAGTTTAATTCTTACAATGTATTAAACATAAGGCCAATGAATTTTAACAATCAAGGATTATGTTTTAACATTTATTTTTCAATTTGGTCTGCGTAAAACATCTTCACAACCTACGAAATAAAAAAAAACTCGAAACTTAGACATGTTTAAATAAAGAAAACGAAATTTATAAAATGTATTCAGGTGAAGAGTAAAGATGCCTACATTGGAGTCGATAAAAACCATTTCAATAGTTAGACCACTACCAGCAGAATATTGCTTCCACAAATAAAGGATCTTAACCATAATCTTCCACATTGACTTGAATAGTTTCAAATCAGACACATAAGTTACCGCAACCATTATAGGAGAATGAGATAAACTTGTTAAGGTTTCGGGTGTAGTGAATAAATAAAATTATGTGGAGCAGTGAGTCTTATATAGGTTTACTAAACCTAATTCAATAAATGTGGTATCTTGGTATAATATCGTAATAAATGAAAAATATTTTTACCTTGCCAATCACTCTTAGATATATAAATTTCCATAACAAAAAATGTGAAATATATGACATTTAGTATCATCAATTTACCTTGCTAATCACTCATAAAATATAAATATTGTCCAAACGTTAATGCTAGCCGGTCTAATTCGGGATGGGTAGAATTCATTGATATCGGTTTAAAAATCTTAACCATATTATTAAAATTCATGTGTAATAAAATTGTAGTATTTCATTCGCTTTAAAATTTACGTGTACTACATGAGAATGACTCGTAAAGCATACTTGACAATGGGAGACTGTAGTAAGAACTCTTATAGTTTGTATAGAATGTGTTATCGCTTGTGTCAAACTGTTATTGTTTGTGAAAACAAATGCTACAATGTCTCGAGACCCGTACTTCGCTAAATGCAGAGACTATCGGGTCAAGAACAGAGTCTGCGGATTCAACACAACCCACCCGAATCAAGACTTCATCTGTTACTCCTCTCAAAGAGAGACAACAACAACAACGACGTCCCGGTGATATGCCTCATCTTCGCTTTAACATGTATCCTCTTCGCTATCTCCGTAGCGGTAGCCATCTTCCGATCAAGAAGAGCGAGCTTATATTAGTTATTTTTTATGAAATTTTCTTCTTTTCGTAAATATTTGAAACTTGTTAAGCAAGAAAATAAATATTGTTATCTCTACTTAAAAAATTGTTAATTTTAATTAATAAAAAGGTCCTCAAATAAATCCCACACAAAACGCCAAAAATACCAAAAATACCAAGGTCGAAGATTAATAAAAGGGTTAGATATATACAAAGTTCATAACGTAAACAATTGTTCTCGATCTTCTTCTTCTTCTTCATCTGTATACCATGGAGTTCCTTTATATCGTTATGATATACCATCTGAAGATTATGTTATTCAAACATAGACGGTCGTCACGATAATGTCCATGTTATTAAATAAAAAATGTGTTTGAAGATTATGTTATTCTAACAGACCAAACTCATCAATTAACAAAACCGTTCTTGCATGAATTAAAAAGGCAAAGGAACATGCATGAATTGATAACAAAAACAGATTGTATGAAGTCATTATCTCTTCATTTTATATAGTTGATCATTAACAAAACCTAAGAGAGACCTCGACCAACCAACCTCGCAACTCATCAACTGACCGCAAAACTATATATTTACGTGAAAAAACAGAGAAGATACTGAGAAGAAACTGAAAAGAAACTGAGACGATGCGGAGAAGAAACAGAGGCAATTGCGCGAGGTTTATATATATAACTCATTAACACGATTGTCATGATCTTGCTCATGTCTCTGCGTCATCCCATTGCGAGAGGTTTATATATATGTGAGCAAAATCATTCCACGTCCCAAGCTCAAGACTTCTAAACCCTCTACATCACATCCCTTTGGATTTTTCTTTACAGAACTAAAGCTTCATGATTTGAACCCGAAGGAGTGCAAGAAGTTGTGCGTAAGTCTCAATAGCATCCTTAACTTCTCCTTTGGCTACACGAACCTTTGCATTCAGACGTAACAGCTTCCCTTGTTCCCACTTTCCTGTCTCGTTAAGCGATGCATCCACGATAAAACCCGAGCCAGAAGCAACCATACTTGAAGACCAGACTCTGCTGCAATCTTCAATGCTTGCATAGCGTATGCTAACGTTGAATCAAGCTTCCTCTCCTCTCCATTCTCTAATGCAAGATGGTATGGCAATGCATAAGGGAACTCAGAAGAACACGTCTCGCTTTGGGTTATGTTCGCTATGAACAATGGTTGTTCCTTTACATCCTCGCGCCTCCTTGTCTTTACACCGTCTCTTCCTCCTCGCTTAGTTACCTTGACAACTAAAATTAAAGCAAGATACGTACGTTTACGTACGCAGAGAAAACGTTCAAGTAGTGTTTCAGAGAGACAAAGAGACATGAAATAGAATCAGAGAAATCTCACCGAAAATGCTTCTAAGTGTTTCTGGTTCGTGGTGGTGAGTTTAGTACGATCTATATCCTTTTGTTGAGATGGGGATTGAAACTATATGTTGTTATTGTGGTTGTTTTTTGTTGTTTGACGTCAAAGCTATAAAAAAAAAATTCGTTATGTTCCTTTGTTATTTAAGCAAAAAAGGAAAGAAAGTTAAGCATTAAATGTTGTATTTTTTTTCAAATCGCTCACAGAGTGACACGTGGATCCGAGCCTTCTCATGCATTCTCACAAAAATCGTTTAAGGAAAGCCTTAAAAATGCTTCTCCTTTAATATATAGGGGATTTTCTCGTCAAATTTTCTGTATAGATTTTTGTTGTTTTCCACCTTTTCCTTTAATCTGTCGTCGTCTGAATTATTGGGCTTTTACAATGAAAACGGTCATCTATTGATTATTTTTAATTTCTAGCTTCTATATATCAAGCGGTGAGTATCTATATTACTATCATCATAAATTCGGCGTATAAAAAAATAGCAAATTAGTTTTTTACACCCTCGTCACTCTCAAGAAGGGTAGAAACTTCCCTCCTTGCTCTTTCTTTGATGTATGAAGTCAAGGTCTTTGCATGAGATTTCGAAATATCTGCAAGCCTGGATTTCTATGTAGCAACTTTAGTTGAAATATTTTATATAAAAGTTCAACTATATCAAATAAATACATAATAATTTGATACAACCCAATATATATATTGTAAGTAGAATACTATTCCCGTCTTAAAAAAAAAAAGAATATTCCCATCTTCCTTGGTCACAATCCAAAGTTGAAACAACAACAAAACAAAAACAAAATCTCCATCTTTGCATTATTAAATTTATTGGTATAAAAGAAAACATTCACTAACATTTTGATGCAGTAGTACTTTAGAAAGTTATCCTTTTGGTCTTCTTTTTTTACAAAATTGCAAATTTTCACTATACATGAAATATTTGAACCTTGAAGGATATAAGGTACGATACATTGCAATTTAGGGTAATAACTTTGATTGGTTAGAAGCCTAATATAAAACGTGGAATACAATATTTAATTGTAAGTGGTATTAACTATCACATCGCTTTCACTCAAGACCAGAATTAAACTCATGTAATGAAACAAGTCAATTATGAAATAACCATATGACAGCATGCTCTACATGAATATCGGACTTCTTATATAAAAAAAAAATATTTATCTTAGATGTAATCACTAACTAACGTTCTTAAATTCTTTAATCATCATCTTCATCATCCCTAATTAAAAATATACAAAAAGTCGTCACCGATCATTTTGACCAATCTCCCATAAAGTCCTCAAGAACCATCCCAAGTCCCAACAAACGAATGGGCTTAACTTATTGTTAGTCTATCATCAAAAACTCAGTAATGTCCATCTCTCTTCTCCTCATCATCTCCGTGGTCCTCTACATCACTGACCTCCCATCGTGCTTCTCCGCCGATCAACAGTACGAGATGTGCCAACTACCTCTGAGATGCGGATCTGAACCGTCTGTGTTCCCCAACATCACTTACCCATTTTGGGGAAATAACATTGGTAAACCCAACTTCTGCGGCCAAAAAGGGTTCGAGCTTTCATGCAAGGAGAATCAAACCCTAACCCTAGAGTTGGAGAGTTTCACTTTTCGAATTAAATCTGTGAGTCTTGGTGATAAGACAATCACCGTTGCTGATGAGAGTTTGTTCCAGGATGGTTGTCCGCACATTTTCAACTTCACCGGGGCTAAGCAGTTCACGTTAAACCATAACACCGAGTTGGTCGATCTATTCAATTGCGCCGATAATAACTCGGCAGAATCGTTGTCAGCGGTTTCTTGCCAGCTAAGCAAAGATAATCCGATAACATATCATGTCTTTGGATCAGCTCATCCTCCTCGAAATTGTACCAAGGTTGGAGAAATACCGATGCTTGAGTCTGCTAAGAACGAGCTGCGCCAAGCGAATGGCTCGGATCAAGCATTGAAGATGGCTTTGATAAAAGGGTTCGAGTTGAGGTACGATAAAGAAGACAAGACTTGCGAGCACTGTTTTACTTCAACTGGTATATGTGGTTCTGACTCACGGTCGGGAGATTTCATGTGTCTGTGTACAGACAAGCCTCACAAGTCCTCCTGCCACGACGAAAGAGGTTAGTTCTTTTGGTCCAAGTTTTACTTTTTCATTGCAATTGAGATAATTGTCACCATTACTACATTTAAAATTAGTTCCATCAAGTCGATATGATGCGCACTGACTCTAGAATCTGAATACTTTGACTAAATCGTTATTGACCCCAACCTTTTAATAATAGTGTATTTTGGCTTCTATAATTTGATGTTACGTGTCTTGTTTTCCATTGACTTTTTTTTGTTTTATTTTGTTTGGGTGCAAGCTCCTAAATATGCATTATCATTAATAATAATAATCAGAATTTTCATAATCATTTGAAAGATAGTGATCCAGCAGAAATATGTAGCTGTACTTTCTAGTTTATACGGCTGGTCTTTTCTAGACCTGGCGGAACCAATTCATGGGTTTTTAATGGGCCACTACTGATTTTATGGGTCCAGATTATTTTTTTGTAGTAGTCGGGTGTAGAAGAAAGTCAGATTAAATATTTAAATTTTTTTACAGATATATAAAAAAATACTTACTTTTATACAATTTATTTTGATTACGTGAAAATTATTAATAGATAAAAATAAGTTAAGAAATATAAAATATGATATTTTATGTAATTAGTTAAAAATATCAAAGTTTTTTTTTATTAAATTTTAATTATTATGTAATAGACAGAATTATAATTAGTGGAAAATTAAAATTTTCCTATGTATTTTTAAAACCGGACCGGATAAAAAAAATAATTTGATAGTTCAGGTCTAAAATCAATATAAAAACCACATTTAAACTAATTTTCAAATTATAAACTATAAGCATAAGAGTATATCTAAAATTTTAAAATTATAAACCAAGTTCATGCATTTATTTTTAGAGTTTTCTTATATTTATTTTTATTTTTAGATCCGGATCTTGTTCGACCGCTCCACTATCACTTGTTAGGCCCTCCATTTCGAGAGAGTCAGATTAAAATTTTCAGTTCATGTCAATTTGCAGTCTTTATTTTCTTGTACCTAACGAAATTAGTTTTGTTATAATCTCCACACACTATAGTTGAATACTCTTGCGGCTATCTCAGTTTCGAACTCACTTGTGACGATGAGCAATAGCTCCCTGTTGTTACTTTTTCTCTATGAAGCACGGGGACGTCATTTAGGTCGACGTTTCCGTACCGGAACCGTTTCCGGGACGGGGACTGCTTGGGAACGGCATGGGGACGGTGAGAGCAACCGAACATCTAATTATTAATATATTGAGTGTTTATGAACATATTTACGTCAACATTAACTTATATTAAGATAATTCATTACTTCTTTTATTTAAAAAGTACTAAAAGGAAAAGAAGGTTTGTTTCTAATTCTTTCACTTTATGAACTTTAAACTAGATGAATGATATTTTAATAATCAATGACTAAACAAATCATTTTTTCCTATTATTATTATTTAAAATACTACATTACATTGTTTTCTTTAAGATTATAGTGTAATTTATTTTTATTTTCAATTTATAAGTATATGTATATATGTTTTTATATTTAATATATATGCCGTACCCCCGTTTCTTTAAATTTTTAGTTTTGCCGTTTCCCGTCCCCGCTCTCGTACCCGTATCTGTTCCCGTATCCGTCCCGGTGCAACATAGCTTTTTCTAACAACACGAGTCTTCGATATTTTCCAAGCCAATGATATGTTTAGCAACAGTAGAAACATGCCTCACTTCCAATGTTCTTGAGAATACAATATTCTCAATGTTTCTTAGCATGTTTTTCTTTTTCTTTTTTTTTTTTGCTAAATAAGTTCCTGACTATGTTTTTTGTCTTGGTTAATTTCTTCAGGTCCAAATTATGACGTGAAGGTCGGCATAGGTGCTGCCGCTTCGGTCTTTGGAATATCAGCAGCGAGCCTCGCTTGGTTTGTGTACCATCGTAGAATAACCAAACGTTACAGAACTTCTTCAGCTTTGCTTCCAAGAAACCTATCAGATCAATCTTCAAAGCCTTCTTCGGACATCGAGAAAGCAGAGGAGCTGCTAGTGGGTGTTCAACTCTTCTCTTACGAAGAGCTAGAAGAAGCCACGAACAACTTCGACCCATCTAAAGAACTCGGTGATGGAGGTTTTGGTACTGTCTACTACGGTAAACTTAAAGATGGACGAAGCGTAGCTGTGAAACGCTTGTACGATAACAACTTTAAAAGAGCAGCGCAGTTCAGGAACGAAGTTGAGATCTTAACAGGTTTACGCCATCCTAACCTCGTGACTTTGTTTGGATGCTCCTCAAAACAGAGCCGTGAGCTACTGCTAGTGTACGAGTATGTTGCAAACGGTACATTAGCTGATCATCTACATGGTGAAAATGCTAACCCTAGCTCACTGCCTTGGTCTACACGTCTCAAGATTGCTGTTGAAACCGCCTCTGCCTTGAAATATCTCCACGCCTCTGAGATCATCCATCGTGATGTTAAGTCTACTAACATCCTACTCGACCAAAATTTCAATGTCAAGGTCAGTAACTCACACTGGCTATTACTTATGTCATGGGAGTTCGGATACTCGGCTTGGGTCAGATATTTTGGTTTTTTTAGGTTATTGGTTTCACTCTAGTAAATCCCATTTTAATATTTTATAGTTATGGGTCAGCATTTTTATTAACTATTCGGATTTTTTTTTGTCAGCTAAATGTTCGGATTTTGTTCTAATTTATAATACATCATAAAATCCACTAAGTAATACTCTTTCATTTCTAAATAAATGTCACTTTAACATTTTTCACATAGATTAAGAAAATGAATGAAATGTGATTAAGTTTTTATTAATTATATATATGTTTGACAAATATTATTTGAGATAAATAAAATTATTTATAAAATCAATGTACTGTGCAATTAATTTTAAGCTGAAAGTAACTAAAATTTGTATTGAAGTTCTAAAGTGACACCTATTATAGAACAAACATAAAATGTTAGAATGACACTTGATATGAAACAAAAAGAGTATATCATTTGAATTCAAATTATTTCAGTTTTAATTCAGCTAATTTACGAGTTTCATATCAAAATAATCAAGGAACTATACATTTAAGATATTTATGTAAGTTTAAAATATTTACTTTATATTTCATATTAAAATAAATATGGAACTAGATATTTAAATTATTTATTTATGTTTCAAATATTTATGCCGAATATTAATTTGGATCCTCGGATGAGGGTTCTTTTTGAATTTTTCTGTTCTATTAGTAAGACTACAAACTCGGATACGGTTTTGTAATACCTTACATGATCCATTCAATATTTTACATTTGGAATCAGATATAGTTTGGGTTTTCCCTTAGTTTCTGGATTTTATGCACATGCATACTATGCCATAGTATCATTTTAAAAAAATATCTTGCTTGTTTCCATTGACATCAGGTTGCGGATTTTGGACTCTCAAGACTGTTCCCGAGCGGTCAAACTCATGTATCAACCGGTCCACAAGGAACTCCAGGTTACGTTGATCCAGATTACCACCTTAGCTATCAACTCTCCAACAAAAGCGACGTGTACAGCTTCGCAGTAGTGCTGATGGAGCTTATCTCCTCGCTTCCAGCTGTCGACATGAAAAGGCCGCGCTTAGAGATCAACCTCTCGAACATGGCAGTCCTTAAAATCCAGAGCCGTAAGCTCCAAGAAATGGTGGATCCTTCACTTGGTTTCGACACAAATACAGAAGTGAGACAGACCGTGATCGCAGTCGCTGAGCTGGCGTTCCAATGCTTGCAGTCGGATAAAGATCTTAGACCGTGTATGACTCACGTTATGGAGACGCTGACGAGGATACAGAACATTAGGTTTGGTTCGGAAATGGATGTTGCAGATGTGAGTAAGAGTGGACCGTTGGTTGCACAGTCTCAAGATGTTGTGGTTGTGAGTAAGAGTGGACCGTTGGTGGCACAGTCGCCTGATAGTGTAATTGTGAAATGGATCAGTAAGTAAATTAGTTACACGGAACATTAACATTTGTATGTGTATCAAAATGTTTAAGTTTAAGTCTGTTAACGACCGGTTAGAATTGGTGTTTGTGTTCTTTAATGGATTACTAGATTTTGACCCGCGCTTTTGAAGCGCGGGATATTTTACGATGAAAATTTTTACTAATAATTTAACAAATATTTTGGTAATTTTTAAAGAGTGTGTATTTAAAATATTTTTGTATTTAAATCAGTATTTTGAAATTCAACCCGATTGTGATTATACCGTTTAATCCGGAGATCTGACAATTCAATTTATGTTTTTAAAATATTCATATTAAAAAATCACTAAAACCCGAGACTAACCGATTGAACTGATGGATGACCGATATGTAATCTAATTGGATTTAAATTGTAAAAGTTTTATAATTTGTAATCTTATAATCGAAATTTTAAAGTTCACTATTTTGCAATTTATGAAATTATGACGTTTCTACAAAATTCTAAAGAGAAAATGATAGATATAAAATAACTAAGATTATTTATTATATTATTTGGAAATAATGATAGTAGTATAAAAAATATATTGTTTGGAAACATTGATAGTAGTATAAAGAAATAATTATATTGTTTGGAAACATTGATAGTATTATAAAGAAATAAGTATATTGTTTGGAAACATGGATAGTAGTATAAAGAAAGGAACATTAGTGATTTAATCTATGTTTAACTATAAAGTATAAAGGTGTATTTAATTTAAAAATTTACATTTATACTTGATAGTTCAATGCTCTCTTGGTTTAAGACCATTACCCAATCCTATATTGTTAATGTTTGTGGTTCGGCTTATACCTACAATTGATTAAAACGACTTGCCTACAATTGTTCTTTGCACCTAGAAATATTTAGGAACCGTTTTGACTTAATAGATGGTGGAGAGACAGAGGAAGCCCCTTTTAACAAGAAACCAAATGTTCTTATAAGTTTCACAAAATCGTTGCATGTCAAATTGAGTTTTGTTTGTGTGTAAAAAGTGAATGGAGAGTTTATATACCTGAGGAGCAAACAGATGAACTTGCTAGAATGCTACAAAGCTGACGCAATTGCAGCTCTATAGTTTGTTTATGGAAAAATCAGATGATAAAGTGGAATTTCTGTATAGACAGAGACAGGTTGGTTGTTGGTTATAGATCTGGTTCAGGCTATTGCAGCAGGGCTGGGATTGGAGCTGGATAAAGCTTGCACGAATGGGCCACATGGATCCAGAGCTAGCAAAAGAGAAGCACAAGTAGCAAGAGGACTCGGACCTTGAGTGGGAGCTGACTAGCTGAGTGAAGCAAGAGTGGAACCAAGGAGATTAGACAGTAATAAAAAAAGACTTTAAGATGTTCTGTGTATATTATATTGTCAATTACTTAGAAAATAAGTTTCATTTTTCTTTCTCCTTTGTGACCATGGAGACTGCTAGGGTTTATAGAAGATGATAAGCATTTAAGGTCGGTTTTCAATGAACTTCCACGATGGAGTTTCTTCCTACATATACACATCTTTTAAAATTTTGACCGTTTGACGTTTAATTTTTGTATTATAAATAAATGTTGTTGGTCGACCAAAAAAAGAGTTGAGATTGTGTGTGGATAAAAGATCTGCAACTAGACATGAAAACATGCTCAAAGACGTGCATAGCAAAAGATACAAGATTTCCAAACCATTTCTTTACAAATTCTGAAAAGTTGCAAATCAGCGTTTGTGTCTTTTCTTGAAACCACAATGCACAAGAAATAGAACCCTCTTCTTCCAGCACCTGCTATTCCTCTCTTGTGCAATCATTTTGAACCAGGAACCAAAATGAACCTGGAATCTTTCAGGCGGGGTAGCATGTTTGAAGCATCTTTCAGACGAGTAGCATGTTCGATAGTTCGCTTGGACAAAGCTTAAGAGATAGGCTAATCCCACGTCAGACCAGAGACTATTCCTATATGTTTGAAGACAAAACTCAAGCCCGTTGCTGCTTTTACAGGTTATACATCTGTTGGACTTTAATATAAAATAAGAAGCACCCCTTCGGACAGAGACGGTTAATGTACGTGTCGATTAAAGGCATCTCTTAACTCAACATATGCGTTGATTAAAAGCACTGCTTGATTCAATATATAAAGCCATCAAGAAGTGTACAAGGAAAGGACATAGAATTATTTTGATTCATTCTTCTTCTTTCCCACACTAAATTTCTGAAGAAAAACAGAGTATAGTTTGCTAGGGTCTCCGTACGGTGTGTTGTACGGTGTGTTGTACGGAGATTGATTTGCATCTGTACTTTGGAATAACAATCTAAGACAGAACCTTTTCTTCTTTGTTCTTTTCAAAGGAAGCAAGATGGATCAATCAACTGCGGTTGTGAAAAGTCACATAGAGAAGCCTTTTGTCTTTCGAGGAGTGGATTTCAAAAGATGGCAACAAAAGATGTTGTTTTATCTCACGACACTGAATCTGGCACAGTGCTTGACTTCTGAAGGACCAGAGTTACCTGTAGAAGGTGATATTCCTGATGAGACTATTAAAGCTTCAGAGGCATGGACACAAAATGAGTTTTTGTGCAAGAATTATATTCTTAACGCCTTGGATGATTCTCTCTACGATGTTTATCATATTTTCCAAACTCCAAAACAGTTGTGGGAATCATTAGAGAAGAAGTACAAGTCTGAAGTTGCAAGCGCTAAGAAGTTTATCGTGGGAAAGTTCTTAAACTTTAAGATGAGTGACACTGTTTCTGTGGTGAAACAAGTGGAAGAGATTCAAGTTATTGCTCATGAATTGAGGGATGAAAGTCTGGGGCTGAATGAAGCGTTTCTGGTTGCTTCTATTATTGAGAAATTGCCTTCAACTTGGAGAGATTTCAAGATATATCTGAAGCACATACATGAAGACATGAGTCTTGAGCAATTAATTCTCAAGCTTCGCGTAGAGGAAGAAAATCGTAAGAATGAGAATTCTGAATATTCTTCTATGGAAGCAAAAGCCAATGTAATTGAAGGAAACAACTCCAAATTCAAGGGCTTTAAGAACAACAAGAAGGTGAAGAAGCCATTCACCTTTCCAAAGGGCGCTAACTTCAAGAAGAAGTCACAAAGTGCTTGGAAAGTCTGGACATAGAGCCAAAGACTGCCGACACAGAAAGGACGTACCAAACGTTGGAGACGTCAATAACGCAAATCTTGCCGAGGATCATTTTGGTGCTGTTGTTTCAGAAGCAAACATGATGACAAACTCCAATGATTGGTGGATAGACACTGGTGCTACAAAGCACATGTGTTCTGATGTGAGTATGTTCGTTACGTATGAACAAGGCTCAACTGGAGAAAAGCTCTATATGGGAAATGCAAGCATTGCTACCATTGAAGGGAAAGGCAAAGTGATCCTGAAACTCACATCTGGAAAGGATCTAGCACTAACAAACGTGCTTCATGTCCCTGAGATTAGAAAAAATCTAATATCAGGTTCTCTTCTTAGAAACAAAGGGTTTAAAATTGTATTTGAATCTGATAAGGTTGTACTCACTAAAGGCGGGATGTATGTAGGGAAAGGTTATCTTAGTGATGGTCTTTTCAAGCTGAATGTTGTAACTGTCGTTAATAAAAACGCAGGCAAAAGCACTGCTTCTGTTTATTTGCTTGACTCAAATGATTTATGGCATGCAAGAATGGGCCATGTTAACTATCGTTCTATATATAGAATGATGAGTTTAGGATTGTTGCCAAAGCAAAATATTAATAATAATAAAAGAAGCAAATGTGAAGTATGTGTGGAATCAAAATACTCACGGCACTCTTACAAATCTGTAGAAAAGTCAAAAGTATTACTTGGTTTGATACATAGTGACTTGTGTGATTTTCAATCAATTCCAAGTCGTGGAAGAAAGAATTATTATATTTCTTTTATTGATGATTACAGTAAGTTTTGTCAAATCTATTTGACTGAGACTAAAGACGAGGCTTTGAATATGTTTAAGAAATTCAAAGCAGAAGTTGAAAATCAATTAGATAAGAAAATAAAGATTCTACGATCAGATCGTGGTGGAGAATACAAATCAAAAGAATTCTCAGATTTGTGTTCTACTCATGGAATTATTCATCAAACAACGGCACCTTATACTCCAATGCAAAACGGAGCTGCCGAAAGAAAAAATAGAACTCTTAGGGAGATGATGAATTCCATGTTAAACAATTTGGGTGCACCACAGAGCTTATGGGCTGAAGCTATTCTTACAGCAAATTCAGTATTAAATAAAATCCCTCCTAAAAAGAGTGATAAAACCCCATATGAAATGTGGAAAAATAAGATTCCCTCATATAAAAATGTGAAAGTGTGGGGTTGTCTCGCTAAGGTTCAAGTACCTTTACCAAAGAGAACTATTATACCAAAAACGGTTGACTGCGTTTATATTGGTCCTGCAGAAAACAGTGCTGCATACAGATTTTTGGTTCATAAATCTGAAAATGCTGAGGTCAAGGAAAAGACAATTACTGAATCAAATGAGGCTGAGTTCTTTGAAGATGTTTTTCCATGTAAAGGGCCAAGAACTATAAGTGTTAAAAGAGTTTGAGAGGATAACACAAGTACCTCAAAGGTTCAAGAAGAAGAAAGTGAACCGAGAAGAACTAAAAGAGTAAGAACTTCTAAAGATTTTGGTAGTGATTTTACTACATACCTAAGTGAATATGAACCACAAACATATAAGGCTGCAATGGAATCTCCAGAAGCTCCTTATTGGAAAGAAGCAATTCAAAATGAAGTGGAATCCATTTTGAGTAACCATACATGGGAATTGGTTGATTTACCTCCTGGTAATAAACTAATTGGACATAAATGGATATTTACAAAGAAGCTAAGACCAGATGGAACCATTGAGAAATATAAAGCGAGATTAGTGGCAAAGGGATTTCGCCAAAAAGAAGGTCTCAACTTCTAAAAATAAAAGGAAACTTTAGAACTAATTAATACAAATTACCAAAAAACACAAATGATAATTTATGGTAACTAATTTCATAATTATATTAAGAATATATAATTTTCTTTCACTTTTTTATTTTATAAATTATTTATTTATAATTATTTAAAATATTTTATAGAAATAAATATAATGGTTGTATATTCTCCCCATATATATTAATTGAGAAGTCACTCATTGGTGAAGTTTCAAGAAAGTGCTATAATTTGATTGGTTGATAACCTTTTATTAAATATTTATTTTAATCAAATCTAAAAATAAAAGGAAACTTTAGAACCAATTAATACAAATTAAAAAAAACACATGTAATATTACAAATAATAATTTATGGTAGCTAATTGCATAATTATATAAAAATATATAATTTCTTCCATTTTTTATTTTTATAAATTATTTATTTATAATTATTTAAAATATTTTAATATATTTTATAGAAATAAGCCATTTTCATTTAAATAATATAAAATTATAACATATATTTTAAAGTTATTTTGTAAACTATTTTAAAATTATTTTTATAAATTATTTATTTTAAATAAGTCATTTAAATCATATAAGATCATATAAAATATATTTTAAAATTATTTTTATAAATTATTTATTTATTTGACTTATGGTTATTGTACTTAAAAACAAGTCATTTAAATCATATAAAATTATAACACAATATTTATTTATATATTAAAATATAAATTATTTAAGTGATTTTTTTACATATACATTCATAGGTGAAATCTTACAGTTTCAATAGTTGATATTTTTAATTATTTTAGTGCTAAAATAAAAATTAATTTTACAATCAGTTATCTGCAAACTTTTGATTTACATACTGTTCAATACCTAATTCATATATAAAAATAAAATTGAGTTTTTAGTCATATCCGAATTTGTCAGATATTTTGAAAGAAACACATAAAAAATATTTTTTGTTAAATTTAAAATAAATTGAAAACAATCAAACAAATGAAAAGAAACATAAATAAGAAAAAAACATCAATGAAGATGCAAGAGCCATAGAAGCCTCTAATCATCTTCTTGGAACTACCAAAAAGACAATTTTATGGCTACAGTGTTTTCGTTTTTCCGCATGTTAAAATAAACTAAAAGGCAATTTACAACCAATTACTTGAACTAATTGTAATAATACTTGCATTTAAGAAAAATGTTTTTAGTGACTTATATGTATGTTGTTGAATTATCTCAAAATTTCACAATTCTTTTAAAAATAGATACTGAAACTTTTGATTATCAAACTATTCAATTCTAAAATTTAAATATTTCTTATTATTATCCAACAATTGTAACATTATAACATTATAAACATAACAATACTTTTTATAATATTATCATCCGCGAAATCACGGGGAAACACCTAACTACAATTATTTCCTAAAATTTACTTTTGGTATTAATATTTTTAGTTAATATTTTTTATCTTTTTTCTGATCAACTAATATTTTTTTATCTTTGGTACGTATATATTACAAAGTTTATTAAATTATAACCCATCTAAAGACATACTATGTAACGAATATATCAGATATTGTGATGATACCTTTGTATTTTTTTTTTATTTTTCGTATATATATATATATATATATATCAAATATTAAATATTATAGTATTTTACTTAAGAAAATTAATTTGGTTTAATGAATGTAATTTAGATAATGAAAGTGTGACACCCGTCACTTTCGAAAAACGATAATAGTAAATAATAGTTTTAATATATGAACATTCCAAAGTCAACATCCACGTCATCACAATACCATAAAGTCAAATCCGTACATATCAATAACATCCGAAATACAGATAACAACATAAAACCGTAAATCCGAAAATACGAAATAACATAAACGATAGATAGAGGCCCAAAAGCTATAGTGATAGAAGTGATAAAAGCCCAATAGCACCCAAAAGCATATGTCCACTAAACTAATTTCTTATCTGCGGTCTCACCTGAAAGGGGGAAGAACGAGGAGGAGCAACACATGGGAGTCACTCAATGAGGTATATGATGTTAATTCCGAAATTCATGGACATAGACATAGCATAACGGATACCCGTATTGTTGGATGATTCAGATTTTTGGGTTTTTGGGTGAAGAGGTATAGAACTCATTCAGATTATTTTATATTTCGAATCGGGTTCGGATTTTTAAGGTTCGGGTTCGAATTATTTTGGATATAACCGAAACAACCAAACTTTGTAACAAAAAATAATAATTTTTTATGTATCCTTGATTTGACCTTGTAAGACCAGAAACAACACTGTTGAAGTTAAAACATTGAACAACTTAATATAAGATTATGATCTTTCTGATTTGTTACTACTTTGATGAACACGAGCCTGTATTCTTTTTCTTTGAGTAATTCTGTTTATCTTGAATAGAAAATGGTAAAGAATTCATCTATTAATAAATAAAAATTAAAGAGACATCAAAATCAAACAGGAAGCAAATGATGGATAATCATGAATGTCTGAGCTCATGCCTGTATAAAAAGCAAAGAGAGAAAAAATGGCGAATCCTAGTTGTAATCAAAGATAAATCAAAATCGCAAGTATACTGATTCATACTTGTAATTGGTCGTAAAATCAGTTTGAGTATGTATTGAACATATACGAAGAAGATAGAGAGCACGAGAACTCACCTGCAGTTGCTTCCTCACATTAAAAAAGGAAAAGACAGAAAGATGAATGGGAATGGAAGATGTAGATTTAGGGTTAGCTATATATATATATATATATATTCGGGTACTTCGGGTAATTGGTTCGGATATCAGATATAACCGATTGGGTACGGGTATCCAAACTGACTCAATCCTAAATCAATTTGGATTTTTTTTTATAATTCGGTTCAGTTTTTGATTCAGATTTATTGGATCGGTTCGAATTCGGGTTCGGTTTCGGTTAATATGCCCACACCTACTAATCAGAATCAATATGTTTGTGATCATGAATTTTATGAAACAAAAGAATTGAATTCAGATATTAGACTTGTAGCCATCTATTCTACATGTGTGGAGTAAATAAATTTCATAAACCTCACGTATTAAAAATGTAGAAGAAAAAAACCTCACGTCACAAAAATGTGGAAGAAAATGTCAACAAAACATTTAAACCATAGGTTTACGGCCGTCTAATACCATAAGTAAATGGAACGGTTATACAGGACCCGAGTTTAAAAATATAAAAAAATGAAAATAAATATAGAAACTATGGTTTGAATTTTTAAAATTTTAGATATACTACTAAATTTATAGCTTATAATTTTTAAAAAGACGTTAAATATATAAGTAAAGCTATAATTCAAAATTACTTTATCTATCTTATTAAAACTCAAGTAAAAACTGGGATTGAGGTAATATAGATAGCAATTTTTTTATAAAAAATTGGTGGTTTTGTCCAAAAAAAAAAATTGGTGGTGTTTTTGAAAACTTGGATTGTAGTTCAAAAAAATAAATTAGTTTGTAAGCATGAATAGTAGTTTAAAAGAAGATTTGGTTGGAAACAAAAATAGCAGTATAAAAAAATATAATGTTGTTTGGAAACATGAATATTAGTATATTAAGAATATAAAAAAAGTAATGGACTTATGTTATAAAAAATTAAAAATCTATTAAATTATGAGAAACTATCTATTTGGACCACCTTTAAAATTTAATAAAATGAGCTAATCTAATTACCTAAAAATATATTTTGTATAAAATAATCATTAGAAAAATTTAAACTTTATATACATATTTCAAATTAAAATAATAATTTAATTTTTTTTTGTATCAAAAATTTATTCAAAAGCATATATATGTTCAAAATTTTACTAAGCAGTATATAAGCTCATTAGATATCACATTGTAAGGCACAAATCTTTTACCCAAGAATTAATAAACTTCTTAGTTTCTTTTCTCTAGAGTCTTTGTGTCTTTGTGTGAATTTGGTCATTCAGTCTTGTGTGGACTCACTAGGCTCTTTGATTGGCGACTGAGGCTGCTTGTGGTTTCAATTCTTCTCCTTCGTGGTCAATTGTGGAATCAATCAAAAAACCGTTCTATCTAGTAACATCATCATCTCTTCCATCCAGCCGGTTTTATAGTCGATTAGATCGATTAAAAGAACCACCGCTCTTGTTGGATCGACCATCACTTTGATCCAAGTATATTGTGAGCCTTTGACAGCTTAGGCTTTATTACATATTTTGATGAAGATGAAAATCATGCAAAATGAAATCAAATATAATATTATTTCACCATAATAATATATAAATTAGCTATTTGAAATAAACTTATATATATTAATATATTAAGTCACATATTCTGCAAAAACATTATTTTAAGATTGCCTCAAGCATAACATTTAGAATTTTATAATAATCTTTATTTTTATTTATTTAATAAATTTTAAATTAATAATATATATAAAATTGATGATTCATCAATCAAAATCTTTACAAACATGACAAATAAACAAAATTATCTGAAATTATCGAGAGCATGACAAATAACTAAAACCACTTCTCAAATCCCATAGAAATTAATTGTGAAGTGATTTCACACTTGTCATCTCCACCAAAAATGTGACATGTCGTACTAGAATTCTTGATATGGCTAATGACTAAATGTGACATGACATACTACATTTAATGTTAATTTCATTTTTTTGGTAACTTTTGATAATATGGTAATAACTCCTAAATCATCGTTAAAATAAATATATTCAAATATGTCATTAAATAATATGATAATAGAAATATAAAATATTTAAAAAATTCGAAATATTATTTAAGCATACTACATTTGATGTTAATTTCAAAATTTTGGTAACTTTTGAGAATATGGTGATAAATCATTAAAATAAATCTATTCAAATATGTCATTAAATAATATGATAATAGAAATATATAATATTTTTTAAGAAAATCGAAATATTATTTAAGTATATCCTTATAGTCATACAATTTTTATTATTAAACAAGATTTTCAAAATTTTTATAATTTTTTAATTAAATATTTAATTGAAATATCAATTCCTTTTTTTTTGATATCTACAAATTTTAGAAATTTTGTTTAGTTCTATATTTTGATAATTATAAAACCATATCTATTTTTTATACAAGTTAATTAACATATCTTAACCAAAATAAATAAATGAAAATATATCTAAATTATGATTTTGAATATAACTTAAGTACAATTTTAATTAAATCAAATTATTTATTTTATCTTAATTTTATGTTTAACTAAATTATTATTTATAATAAAATATATGTTTAAATAATAAAATCTAAAACATTAACAAAAGTTAATTTTTAAATAAAATTTAAAATTTAAATTTTATTGTGCACATAGTGCAGGAAACATCTAGTAATTGCATAGAAAGATAGATAATTAAGTCTTGTTATTTTCTTTATCAATATGTTGAGATTTTGTTTACATCTGAAATCAAAGTTTGCTGTAAGATCTTTTTGGACTTTAACTGGCTTAATATCCCCTCATCCCATAAACTAAATGAATATAATGACAAAAACATACATACCCAACCCAAGTGTTTTCACTAACAAACAAAAAACAATACAAGGAAAGCCTAAATAGTTTTGGGAGAACTAAAGCCTAACCCGAAAAATTGCCTTGGGCTTATTGCTCTGATTTTATATTTATGGTTTATTCAACTATGTTAGGAAGATATTAGAAAAAGTTTTGTTTTGGGTAGCCCACAGGGTGATACAAGTAGTATTTTATTATTTCATATTCAATATATTTTAAAGAAAAAAGTAATAAAAAATTTCCAAGTTACATTATGTTTTTAAAATAGTAACATAAAGATAAATAAAAAGTAGTAATAGTTGAAAAAAGAATTTTTTTTACAAAACTTTTAATGCCGTCAGCAAAACACGAAATCCTAAATCTCAAATTCCTAAACACTAAATTATATATATAATATGTTACCAGAGGTCCCTCAGAAGGAACATAAACCAAGAATTAGTAGCGGAAAGTTCATACCTCGAATCTTTGCCTCCACTTCAGTCTCTTCCTTCTGAGCTTCAATTATCTCATTAAGAAACGGATGCATCATGAAATCAGGTACTCGAGATAATGGCATCTTTCAGAATCCGGTTTCCTCTTTGATTCCTGTTAAGATAGAAAAACAAACATAATGTTAACAAACAAAAAACGTATTGGGGTTCTCTCAAAAACCAAATCTTCTGCAATTAAAATATTGAAATGGATCCAACAAATCGAGTTGGAAACCAAAACGTATTTTAGCAAAATGCGTTTTAAAGTTTAGACAAAAACTTACCATTTCCTTGTACATTGCTTACAATGCATTAGCTTTTACATTCACTACAAAGGATAAGCTTTCCCTTATCTCCATCCGAACACTGATGGCAAAAATCGAGGTCTTTCTTCATGTTACAGCCACCAGACTACAAAGAGAAGAAGAATGCAGCGTAAAATCGAAGAAGAACAAACGGCGTACAGAAAAGGGAAGAAGTTAGAATCCAAAGCCCCATTGTGCTTATCTGTGTAGAGTAAGCCCAGTAATGTTTAAGAAAAAAAGAATCAAAATGCTCATTAGAAGCCCAAAATGACAATGGAGAAACGCTGTTATGTTTATTCTCCTTCTTGATTTGAATGTTGATTAAGGGTTTAGTATTTCAATATTTAATGTTTAGTATTTATAATTTAGAGTTCATGATATATCTAACAGCTTAGGGTGTATCTAAGGATTTAGGATTTAGGTTTTAGTGTTTTGCCGCGGTGTTAAGAATATCTTTTTAAAATTCCTTTTTTTGCCAACTATTATTTTTATTTATTTTTACCTTTGTGTTTTAAAAACATAATATAACTTGAAAAATTCTTTTTTTTAAAGATATTCCAAGAGAATACATGCTTTTGAAGGATTTGGGTGGACTTTCATGTTATGGGCACTGTGTTCAGTACCTCAGTTATGTACTATATGTGGAGAACAAAACGAAACGACCACTACCTCTAAAGATCCTCTAATGTTAAGATGGACTTCAACTGAAACACCTCATGCTAGAAAACTATGGCAATGGAGAACAGTGACGATGTAAGTGTTTTTAATTTTTATTTTTGGAAAAGTTCTATAAACAGATAATAAAGTATATGCATTTTTTTTATGTTTGTTGCTTCAAAATGTTTACAGATTATGGTCGAAACAATTATCAGGGACCCGAAAAAGTACAAGAATCTTGTTCCACCAACAGATTGTAAAGATGATACATTTATGGAAGTTGTTGAGTGGGTCAAGAATGGCAACCGATTGAAGAAAACTGTCTGGATTAACGGATATGTTTATATCTGCGATGATGCAACTGAAGATATCGGTAATGAACGTGGGAAGAAAGATTTGTCTCTTGAGAAAAAGGTAGACATGTTAACCTAAAGGGTTCAGCTGCTCACCAACAAAGTTAATTCCATAGAAAATTTATGGATAAATTCAAGAAGAGAACAAATACAAAGGTATGTGAATAAACGTTTTATATATCAATAAGTTTCATGCTTTCTTAATATTATGATAATGATGTTAAATCTCTATAAACTTCATTAGAATCAATTTTACAAATGATTTCATTGATCTGTGCAGTGTGCAGATTAGTTTTATATAAAATAAATTTTGTTAACCAGTATTTGATCGTTTGTTTTATAGCCTGTTGGATTTAATAATGATGACTACACTGATGAAGAAGATAATACTAGAGATTTTCCGAATGAAGACGATCGTAGTAGAGAAGATGTTGATGAAAATCCTGTTAATGCTGAAAGAGACAATAATGCTGAAAATCTTGCTGATGAAGAAGATACTGCTAGAAAAGATTTAGCTAAAAATCTTACTGAAGAAACAAAAAAAATCCAGAAAGAGACAGTACGTGGAGTTCATAAGACAAAAAAAGCTCCAGAAAGATCCTGTAAGAACGGTGCAGAAAAAAAAGAGAAAAGAGAAGAAAATTCTAGTAAGAGCGAGGCTGATGGAGAAAGAAAAATGCCAAAAAGAGCTTGTAAAGCGCATGCTCAAGCAAAGCAGAAAAACATGTAAGTCATGAAACTAATATACTACTATAAAAGTGTGCCAGATATGATTTGTTTATGTGATTATATATTTATGATTATGTTGTGCAGGATGCAACTAAGGAAAAAGAAAGGAACAAACAAGGGTGTGCCACTTAATGGATTGGTTAGCATGTGAACGCACATATTCCTTTCATTTGCGCATCTCTTGACAGCTGTTTAAACAAAGTTCATACTTGTAATCTTTAAAGGAACAACATTGGTGCAAGTCAAAAATTGAAGTTTGGCAGAGATCACTGCAAGACAAGATGATCTGCAGTAAGCTCAACTAAACTGAAATGAAAGATCCTAACTTTGTATTAGATAACATAAGTTGGTTACCAGAACATGCGCTCATTAACCGGGGCTTCTGTCAGAGTTATCTTAACTTGAAAAGATTGTATTCCTATAAAATCAGGTCATATATATAATATGTTAGCAGAGGTCCCTCAGAAGGAACATAAACCAAGAATTAGTAGCGGAAATTAATACCTCAAATCTTTGCCTCCACTTCAATCTCTTCCTTCTGAGCTTCAATTATCTCATTAAGAAACAGATGCATCATGCAATCAGGTACTCGAGATGATGGCATCTTTCAGAATCCGGTTTCTTCTTTGATACCTGTTAAGACAGAAAAACAAACATAAAGTTAACAAACAAAAAAAACATCTTGCGGTTCTCTCAAAAACCAAATCTTCTGCAATTAAAATACTAAAATTGATGCTAACGATAATCTCATTTACCTCAATTAAACCTTTCAATTTCAAGCATTCCCCGCAGTTACAAATTTTGAGGCAAAAATGACATTTTTCAACAACACCCTTCCCACAAAATAGATGTGGGTACCTACAAAAAACAACAAATCGAGTTGGAAACCAAAACGTATTTTAGCAAAATGCATTTTAAAGTTTAGACAGAAACTTACCATTTCCTTGTACATTGCTTACAATACATTAGTTTTTTACATTCATTGCAAAAGATAAGCTTTCCCTTATCTTCATCCGAACACTGATGGTAAAAATCGAGGTATTTCTTCATGTTTTTGCCACCAGACTTCAGCCACCAGACTACAGAGAGAAGAAGAACGCAGCGTAAAATAAAAAAAGAACAAACAGCGTACAAAAAAGGGAAGAAGTTATAATCCAAAGGCCCATTGTGCTTATATGTGTAGAGTAAGCCCAGTAATATTTAAGAAAAAAAGAATCAAAAGGCCCATTAGAAGCCCAAAATGACAATGGAGAAACGCCGTTCTGTTTATTCTCCTTCTTGATTTGAATGTTGATTAAGAGTTTAGTATTTCAATATTTAATGTTTAGTATTTATAGTTTAGAGTTCATGATACATCTAATAGTTTATGGTGTATCTAAGGATTTAGGATTTAGGTTTAAGTGTTTTGCCGTCGGCGTTAAGAATATCTTTTTAAAATTCTTTTTTTTGCCAACTACTATTATTTTATTTATTTTTACCTTTGTGTTTTAAAAACATAATATAACTTGAAAAATTCTTTTTTTAAACATATTCCAAGAGACGCATGATTTTGAAGGATTTGGGTGGGCTATCATGTTTTGGGCACTGTGTTTAGTACCTCAGCTATGTACTATATGTGGAGAACAAGACGAAAAGACCACTACCTCTGAAGATCCTTTAATGTTAAGATGGACTTCAACTGAAACACCTCATGCTAAAAAACTATGGCAATGGAGAACAGTGACGATGTAAGTGTTTTTAATTATTAATTTTATAAAAGTTCTATAAACAGATTATAAAGTATATGCATTTTTTTATGTTTGTTGCTTCAAAATGTTTACAGATTATGGTCGAAACAATTATCAGCGACCCGAAAAAGCACAAGAATCTTGTTCCACCAACATATTGTAAAGATGATGCATTTATGGAAGTTGATGAGTGGGTCAAGAATGGCAACCGATTGAAGAAAACTGACTGGATTAACGGATATGTTTATACATGCGATGATGCAACTGAAGATATCGGTAATGAACGTGGGAAGAAAGATTTGTCTCTTGAGAAAAAAAGGTAGACATGTTAACCTAAATGGTTCAACTGCTCACCAACAAAGTTAATTCCATAGAAAAACTTCTTCTGGATGAATTCAAGAAGAGAACAAATACAAAGGTATGTAAATAAACGTTTTACATATCAATCAGTTTCATGCTTTTTTAATATTATGTTATTGATGTTAAATATCTATAAACTTCATTAGAATCAAATTTACAAATGATTTCATTGATCTGTGCAGTGTGCAGATTAGTTTTATATAAAATAAATTTTGTTAACCAGTATTTGATCATCTGTTTTATAGCCTGTTGGATTTAATAATGATGACTGCACTGATGAAGAAGATAATACTAGAGATTTTCCGAATGAAGACGATCATAGTAGAGAAGATGTTGATTAAAAAAATCATGTTAATGCTGAAAGAGACAATAATGCTGAAAATCTTGCTGATGAAGAAGATACTGTTAGAGAAGATTTAGCTAAAAATCGTACTGAAGAAACAAAGAAAGATCCAGAAAGACACAGTACATGGAGTTCATAAGACAAAAAAAAGCTCAAGAAAGATCCTGTAAGAACGGTGCAGAAGAAAAAGAGAAAGGAGAATAAAATTCTAGTAAGAGCCAGGCTGAAGGAGAGATGAAAATGCCAAAAGAGCTTGTAAGGCGCATGTTCAAGCAAAGCCGAAAAACATGTAAGTCATGAAACTAATATACTACTAAAAAAGTATGCCAGATATGATTTGTTTATGTGATTATATCTTTATGATTATGTTGTGCAGGATGCAACTAAGGAAAAAGAAAGGAACAAACAAGGGTGTGCCACTTAATATATTGGTTAGCATGTGAACGCACATATTCATTTCCTTTGCGCATCTCTTGGCAGCTGTTTAAAAAAAGTTCATACTTGTAATCTTTAAAGGAGCAGCATTGGTGCAAGTCAAAAATTGAAGTTTGTCAGAGATCCCTGCAAGACAAGATGATCTGCAGTAAGCTCAACTAAACTGAAATGAAAAATCATACATTTGTATTAGATAACATAAGTTTCTTACCAGAACATGCGTTCATTAACCGGGGATTCTGTCAGAGTTGGCTTAACTTGAAAAGACTGTATCCCTATAAAATCAGGTCATATATATAATATGTTAGTAGAGGTCTCTCAGAAGGAACATAAACCAAGAATTAGTAGCGGAAAATTCATACCTCGAGTCTTTGCCTCCACTTCAATCTCTTCCTTCTGAGCTTCAATTATCTCATTAAGAAACAGATGCATCATGCAATCAGGTACTCGAGATGATGGCATCTTTCAGAATCCGGTTTCCTCTTTGATACCTGTTAAGATAGAAAAACAAACATAATGTTAACAAACAAAAAAACATCTTGGGGTTCTCTCAAAAACCAAATCTTCTGCAATTAAAATATTAAAATGGATGCTATCGATAATCTCATTTACCTCAATTAAACCCTTCAATTTCAAGCATTCCCCGCAGTTACAAATTTTGAGGCAAAAATGACATTTTTCAACAACACCCTTTCCACAAAAAGACCTGCCAAAAACAACAAATCGAGTTGGAAACCAAAACGTATTTTAGCAAAATGCATTTTAAAGTTTAGACAGAAACTTACCATTTCTTGTACATTGCTTACAATAAATTAGTTTTTTACATTCATTGCAAAGGATAAGCTTTCCCTTATCTCCATCCGAACACTGATGGCAGAAATCGAGGTATTTCTTCATGTTTCAGCCACCAGACTTCAGAGAGAGAGAAGAGCAGCGTAAAATCGAAGAAGAACAAACGGCGTACAGAAAAGGGAAGAAGTTAGAATCCAAAGACCCATTGTGCTTATCTGTGTAGAGTAAGCCCAGTAATGTTTAAGAAAAAAAAAGAATCAAAAGGCCCATTAGAAGCCCAAAATGACAATGGAGAAACGCCGTTCTGTTTATTCTCCTTCTTGATTTGAATGTTGATTAAGGGTTTAGTATTTCAATATTTAATGTTTAGTATTTATAATTTAGAGTTGATGATATATCTAACAGTCTAGGGTGTATCTAAGGATTTAGGATTTAGGTTTCAGTGTTCTGCCGTCGGCGTTAAGAATATCTTTTTAAAATTCTTTTTTTTTGCCAACTACTATTATTTTTATTTATTTTTACCTTTGTGGTTAATGTTAAGATGGACTTCAACTGAAACACCTCATGCTAGAAAAACTATGGCAATGGAGAACAGTGACGATGTAAGTGTTTTTAATTTTTATTTTTGTAAAAGTTCTATAAACAGATAATAATGTATATGCATTTTTTTATGTTTGTTGCTTCAAAATGTTTACAGATTATGGTCGAATCAATTATCAGGGACCCGAAAAAGCACAAGAATCTTGTTCCACCAACAGATTGTAAAGATGATGCATTTATGGAAGTTGTTGAGTGGGTCAAGAATGGCAACCGATTGAAGAAAACTGTCTGGATTAACGGATATGTTTATATCTGCGATGATGCAACTGAAGAAATCGGTAATGAACGTGGGAAGAAAGATTTGTCTCTTGAGAAAAAGGTAGACATGTTAACCTAAATGGTTCAGCTGCTCACCAACAAAGTTAATTCCATAGAAAATCTTCTTCTGGATGAATTCAAGAAGAGAACAAATACAAAGGTATGTGAATAAACGTTTTATATATCAATCAGTTTAATGCTTTCTTAATATTATATTATTGATGTTAAATATCTATAAAATTCTTTAGAATCAAATTTACAAATGAATTCATTGATCTTTGCACTGTGCAGATTAGTTTTATATAAAATAAATTTATTAACCAGTATTTGATCATTTATTTTATAGCCTGTTGGATTTAATAATGATGACTGCACTGATGAAGAAGATAATACTAGAGATTTTCCGAATGAAGACGATCGTAGTAGAGAAGATGTTGATGAAAATCCTAATGATGCTGAAAGAGACAATAATGCTGAAAATCTTGCTGATGAAGAAGATACTCTTAGAGAAGATTTAGCTAAAAATCTTACAGAAGAAACAAAGAAAGATCAAGAAAGAGACAGTAAGTGGAGTTCAGAAGACAAAAAAAAGCTCCAGAAAAATCCTGTATGAACGGTGCAGATGAAAAAAAGAAAGGAGAAGAACATTTCAGTAAGAGCGAGACTGAAGGAGAAAGGAAAATGCCAAAAAGAGCTTGTAAGGCGCATGCTCAAGCAAAGCAGAAAAACATGTAAGTCATGAAACTAATATACTACTAAAAAAGTATGCCAGATATGATTTGTTTATGTGATTATATCTTTATGATTATGTTGTGCAGGATGCAACTAAGAAAAAAGAAAGGAACAAACAAGGGTGTGTCACTTAATAGATTGGTTAGCATGTGAACGCACATATTCCTTTCCTTTGCGCATCTCTTGACAGCTGTTTAAACAAAGTTCATACTTGTAATCTTTAAAGGAGCAGCATTGGTGCAAATCAAAAATTGAAGTTTGGCAGAGATCCCTGCAAGACAAGATGATCTGCAGTAAGATCAACTAAACTGAAATGAAAGATCCTAACTTTGTATTAGATAACATAAGTTTCTTACCATAACATGCGTTCATTAACCGGGGCTTCTGTCAAAGTTGGCTTAACTTGAAAAGACTGTATTCCTATAGAATCAGGTCATATATATAATATGTTAGCAGATGTCTCTCAGAAGGAACATAAACCAAGAATTAGTAGCGGAAAGTTCATACCTCAAATCTTTGCCTCCACTTCAATCTCTCCCTCCGTGCTTCAATTATCTTATTAAGAAACGGATGCATCATGCAATCAGGTACTCGAGATGATGGCATCTTTCAGAATCCGGTTTCCTCTTTGATATCTGTTAAGACAGAAAACAAACATAATGTAAACAAACAAAAAAACATCTTGGGGTTTTCTCAAAAACCAAATCTTCTGCAATTAAATATTAAAATGGATGCTATCGATAATCTCATTTACCTCAATTAAACCCTTCAATTTCAAGCATTCCCCGCAGTTACAAATTTTGAGGCAAAAAGGACATTTTTCAACAACACCCTGAAAAAAACAACAAATCGAGTTGGAAAACAAATTGTATTTTAGCAAAATGCATTTTAAAGTTTAGATAGAAACTTACCATTTCCTTGTACATTGCTTACAATACATTAGTTTTTTACATTCATTGCAACGGATAAGCTTTCCCTTATCTCCATCCGAACACTGATGGCAGAAATCGAGGTCTTTCTTCATGTTTCAGCCACCAGACTTCAGCCACCAGACTACAGAGAGAAGAACGCAGCGTAAAATCGAAGGAGAACAAACGGCGTACAGAAAAGGGAAGAAGTTAGAATCCAAAGGCACATTTTGCTTATCTGTGTAGAGTAAACCCAGTAATGTTTAAGAAAAAAAGAATGAAAAGCCCATTAGAAGCCCAAAATGACAATGGAGAAACGCCGTTCTGTTTATTCTCCTTCTTGATTTGAATGTTGATTAAGGGTTTAGTATTTCAGTATTTAATGTTTAGTATTTATAATTTAGAGTTCATGATATATCTAACAGTTTAGGGTGTATCTAAGGATTTAGGATTTAGGTTTTAGTGTTTTGCCGTCGTCGTTAAGAATATCTTTTTTAAATTCTTTTTTTTGCCAACTACTATTATTTTTATTAATTTTTACCATTGTGTTTTAAAAACATAATATAACTTGAATTTTTTTTTAAGATATTCCAAGAGAACACATGCTTTTGAAGGATTTGGGTGGGCTATCATATTTTGGGCACTTTGTTCAGTACCTCAGCTATGTACTATATGTGGAGAACAAGACGAAACGACCACTACCTCTGAAGATCCTTTAATGTTAAGATGGACTTCAACTGAAACACTTCATGCTAAAAAAACTATGGCAATGGAGAACAGTGACGATGTAAGTGTTTTAAATTTTTATTTTTATAAAAGTTCGATAAACAGATTATAAAGTATATGCATTTTTATGTTTGTTGCTTCAAAATATTTATAGATTATGGTCGAAACAATTATCAGGGACCCGAAAAGCACAAGAATCTTGTTCCACCAACATATTGTAAAGATGATACATTTATGGAAGTTGATGAGTGGGTCAAGAATGGCAACCAATTGAAGAAAACTGACTGGATTAACGGATATGTTTATACCTGCGATGATGCAACTGAAGATATCGGTAATGAACGTGGGAAGAAAGATTTGTCTCTTGAGAAAAAAGGTAGACATGTTAACCTAAATGGTTCAACTGCTCACCAACAAAGTTAATTCCATAGAAAATCTTCTTCTGGATGAATTCAAGAAGAGAACAAATACAAAGGTATGTAAATAAACGTTTTATATATCAATCAGTTTCATGCTTTTTAATATTATGTTATTGATGTTAAATATATATAAACTTCATTAGAATCAAATTTACAAATGATTTCATTGATCTGTGCAGTGTGCAGATTAGTTTTATATAAAATAAATTTTGTTAACCAGTATTTGATCATCTGTTTTATAGCCTGTTGGATTTAATAATGATGACTGCACTGATGAAGAAGATAATACTAGAGATTTTCTGAATGAAGACGATCGTAGTAGAGAAGATGTTAATTAAAAAAATCATGTTAATGCTGAAAGAGACAATAATGCTGAAAATATTGCTGATGAAGAAGATACTGTTAGAGAAGATTTAGCTAAAAATCGTACTGAAGAAACAAAGAAAGATCCAGAAAGAGACAGTACGTGGAGTTCATAAGACAAAAAAAAGCTCCAGAAAGATCCTGTAAGAACGGTGTAGAAGAAAAAGAGAAAGGAGAAGAAAATTCTAGTAAGAGCCAGACTGAAGGAGAGATGAAATGCCAAAAGGAGCTTGTAAGGCGCATGTTCAAGCAAAGCCGAAAAACATGTAAGTCATGAAACTAATATACTACTAAAAAAGTGTGCCAGATATGATTTGTTTATGTGATTATATCTTTATGATTATGTTGTGCAGGATGCAACTAAGGAAAAAGAAAGGAACAAACAAGGGTGTGCCACTTAATATATTGGTTAGCATGTGAACGCACATATTCCTTTCCTTTGCGCATCTCTTGGCAGCTGTTTAAAAAAAGTTCATACTTGTAATCTTTAAAGGAGCAGCATTGGTGCAAGTCAAAAATTGAAGTTTGGCAGAGATCCCTGCAAGACAAGATGATCTGCAGTAAGCTCAACTAAACTGAAATGAAAAATCATACATTTGTATTAGATAACATAAGTTTCTTACCAGAACATGCGTTCATTAACCGGGGCTTCTGTCGGAGTTGGCTTAACTTGAAAAGACTGTATCCCTATAAAACCAGGTCATATATATAATATGTTAGTAGAGGTCTCTCAGAAGGAACATAAACCAAGAATTAGTAGCGGAAAATTCATACCTCGAGTCTTTGCCTCCACTTCAATCTCTTCCTTCTGAGCTTCAATTATCTCATTAAGAAACAGATGCATCATGCAATCAGGTACTCGAGATGATGGCATCTTTCAGAATCCGGTTTTCTCTTTGATACCTGTTAAGATAGAAAAACAAACATAATGTTAACAAACAAAAAAACATCTTGGGGTTCTCTCAAAAACCAAATCTTCTGCAATTAAAATATTAAAATGGATGCTATAGATAATCTCATTGACCTCAATTAAACCCTTCAGTTTCAAGCATTCCCCGCAGTTACAAATTTTGAAGCAAAAATGACATTTTTCAACAACACCCTTTCCACAAAATAGATGTGTGTACCTGCAAAAAACAACAAATCGAGTTGGAAACCAAAACGTATTTTAGCAAAATGCATTTTAAAGTTTAGACATAAACTTACCATTTTCTTGTACATTGCTTACAATAAATTAGTTTCTTACATTCATTGCAAAGGATAAGCTTTCCCTTATCTCCATCCGAACACTGATGGCAAAAATCGAGGTATTTCTTCATGTTTCAGCCACCAGACTACAGAGAGAAGAAAGCAGCATAAAATCGAAGAAGAACAAACGGCGTACAGAAAAGGGAAGAAGTTAGAATCCAAAGACCCATTGTGCTTATCTGTGTAGAGTAAGCCCAATAATGTTTAAGCAAAAAAAGAATCAAAAGGCCCATTAGAAGCCCAAAATGACAATGGAGAAACGCCGTTCTGTTTATTCTCCTTCTTGATTTGAATGTTGATTAAGGGTTTAGTATTTCAATATTTAATGTTTAGTATTTATAATTTAGAGTTGATGATATATCTAACAGTCTAGGGTGTATCTAAGGATTTAGGATTTAGGTTTCAGTGTTCTGCCGTCGGCGTTAAGAATATCTTTTTAAAATTCTTTTTTTTTTGCCAACTACTATTATTTTTATTTATTTTTACCTTTGTGGTTAATGTTAAGATGGACTTCAACTGAAACACCTCATGCTAGAAAAACTATGGCAATGGAGAACAGTGACGATGTAAGTGTTTTTAATTTTTATTTTTGTAAAAGTTCTATAAACAGATAATAATGTATATGCATTTTTTTATGTTTGTTGCTTCAAAATGTTTACAGATTATGGTCGAATCAATTATCAGGGACCCGAAAAAGCACAAGAATCTTGTTCCACCAACAGATTGTAAAGATGATGCATTTATGGAAGTTGTTGAGTGGGTCAAGAATGGCAACCGATTGAAGAAAACTGTCTGGATTAACGGATATGTTTATATCTGCGATGATGCAACTGAAGAAATCGGTAATGAACGTGGGAAGAAAGATTTGTCTCTTGAGAAAAAGGTAGACATGTTAACCTAAATGGTTCAGCTGCTCACCAACAAAGTTAATTCCATAGAAAATCTTCTTCTGGATGAATTCAAGAAGAGAACAAATACAAAGGTATGTGAATAAACGTTTTATATATCAATCAGTTTAATGCTTTCTTAATATTATATTATTGATGTTAAATATCTATAAAATTCTTTAGAATCAAATTTACAAATGAATTCATTGATCTTTGCACTGTGCAGATTAGTTTTATATAAAATAAATTTATTAACCAGTATTTGATCATTTATTTTATAGCCTGTTGGATTTAATAATGATGACTGCACTGATGAAGAAGATAATACTAGAGATTTTCCGAATGAAGACGATCGTAGTAGAGAAGATGTTGATGAAAATCCTAATGATGCTGAAAGAGACAATAATGCTGAAAATCTTGCTGATGAAGAAGATACTCTTAGAGAAGATTTAGCTAAAAATCTTACAGAAGAAACAAAGAAAGATCAAGAAAGAGACAGTAAGTGGAGTTCAGAAGACAAAAAAAAGCTCCAGAAAAATCCTGTATGAACGGTGCAGATGAAAAAAAGAAAGGAGAAGAACATTTCAGTAAGAGCGAGACTGAAGGAGAAAGGAAAATGCCAAAAAGAGCTTGTAAGGCGCATGCTCAAGCAAAGCAGAAAAAACATGTAAGTCATGAAACTAATATACTACTAAAAAAGTATGCCAGATATGATTTGTTT
Source organism: Raphanus sativus (assembly GCF_000801105.2). Classification (NCBI taxonomy): domain Eukaryota; kingdom Viridiplantae; phylum Streptophyta; class Magnoliopsida; order Brassicales; family Brassicaceae; genus Raphanus; species Raphanus sativus. Next base: position 32,398,823 of record NC_079516.1, read on the forward strand.
ATGTGATTATATCTTTATGATTATGTTGTGCAGGATGCAACTAAGAAAAAAGAAAGGAACAAACAAGGGTGTGTCACTTAATAGATTGGTTAGCATGTGAACGCACATATTCCTTTCCTTTGCGCATCTCTTGACAGCTGTTTAAACAAAGTTCATACTTGTAATCTTTAAAGGAGCAGCATTGGTGCAAATCAAAAATTGAAGTTTGGCAGAGATCCCTCCAAGACAAGATGATCTGCAGTAAGATCAACTAAACTGAAATGAAAGATCCTAACTTTGTATTAGATAACCTAAGTTTCTTACCATAACATGCGTTCATTAACCGGGGCTTCTGTCAAAGTTGGCTTAACTTGAAAAGACTGTATTCCTATAGAATCAGGTCATATATATAATATGTTAGCAGATGTCTCTCAGAAGGAACATAAACCAAGAATTAGTAGCGGAAAGTTCATACCTCAAATCTTTGCCTCCACTTCAATCTCTCCCTCCGTGCTTCAATTATCTTATTAAGAAACGGATGCATCATGCAATCAGGTACTCGAGATGATGGCATCTTTCAGAATCCGGTTTCCTCTTTGATATCTGTTAAGACAGAAAACAAACATAATGTAAACAAACAAAAAAACATCTTGGGGTTTTCTCAAAAACCAAATCTTCTGCAATTAAATATTAAAATGGATGCTATCGATAATCTCATTTACCTCAATTAAACCCTTCAATTTCAAGCATTCCCCGCAGTTACAAATTTTGAGGCAAAAAGGACATTTTTCAACAACACCCTGAAAAAAACAACAAATCGAGTTGGAAACCAAATTGTATTTTAGCAAAATGCATTTTAAAGTTTAGATAGAAACTTACCATTTCCTTGTACATTGCTTACAATACATTAGTTTTTTACATTCATTGCAACGGATAAGCTTTCCCTTATCTCCATCCGAACACTGATGGCAGAAATCGAGGTCTTTCTTCATGTTTCAGCCACCAGACTTCAGCCACCAGACTACAGAGAGAAGAACGCAGCGTAAAATCGAAGGAGAACAAACGGCGTACAGAAAAGGGAAGAAGTTAGAATCCAAAGGCACATTTTGCTTATCTGTGTAGAGTAAACCCAGTAATGTTTAAGAAAAAAAGAATGAAAAGCCCATTAGAAGCCCAAAATGACAATGGAGAAACGCCGTTCTGTTTATTCTCCTTCTTGATTTGAATGTTGATTAAGGGTTTAGTATTTCAGTATTTAATGTTTAGTATTTATAATTTAGAGTTCATGATATATCTAACAGTTTAGGGTGTATCTAAGGATTTAGGATTTAGGTTTTAGTGTTTTGCCGTCGTCGTTAAGAATATCTTTTTTAAATTCTTTTTTTTTGCCAACTACTATTATTTTTATTAATTTTTACCATTGTGTTTTAAAAACATAATATAACTTGAATTTTTTTTTAAGATATTCCAAGAGAACACATGCTTTTGAAGGATTTGGGTGGGCTATCATATTTTGGGCACTTTGTTCAGTACCTCAGCTATGTACTATATGTGGAGAACAAGACGAAACGACCACTACCTCTGAAGATCCTTTAATGTTAAGATGGACTTCAACTGAAACACTTCATGCTAAAAAAACTATGGCAATGGAGAACAGTGACGATGTAAGTGTTTTAAATTTTTATTTTTATAAAAGTTCGATAAACAGATTATAAAGTATATGCATTTTTATGTTTGTTGCTTCAAAATATTTATAGATTATGGTCGAAACAATTATCAGGGACCCGAAAAGCACAAGAATCTTGTTCCACCAACATATTGTAAAGATGATACATTTATGGAAGTTGATGAGTGGGTCAAGAATGGCAACCAATTGAAGAAAACTGACTGGATTAACGGATATGTTTATACCTGCGATGATGCAACTGAAGATATCGGTAATGAACGTGGGAAGAAAGATTTGTCTCTTGAGAAAAAAGGTAGACATGTTAACCTAAATGGTTCAACTGCTCACCAACAAAGTTAATTCCATAGAAAATCTTCTTCTGGATGAATTCAAGAAGAGAACAAATACAAAGGTATGTAAATAAACGTTTTATATATCAATCAGTTTCATGCTTTTTTAATATTATGTTATTGATGTTAAATATATATAAACTTCATTAGAATCAAATTTACAAATGATTTCATTGATCTGTGCAGTGTGCAGATTAGTTTTATATAAAATAAATTTTGTTAACCAGTATTTGATCATCTGTTTTATAGCCTGTTGGATTTAATAATGATGACTGCACTGATGAAGAAGATAATACTAGAGATTTTCTGAATGAAGACGATCGTAGTAGAGAAGATGTTAATTAAAAAAATCATGTTAATGCTGAAAGAGACAATAATGCTGAAAATATTGCTGATGAAGAAGATACTGTTAGAGAAGATTTAGCTAAAAATCGTACTGAAGAAACAAAGAAAGATCCAGAAAGAGACAGTACGTGGAGTTCATAAGACAAAAAAAAGCTCCAGAAAGATCCTGTAAGAACGGTGTAGAAGAAAAAGAGAAAGGAGAAGAAAATTCTAGTAAGAGCCAGGCTGAAGGAGAGATGAAATGCCAAAAGGAGCTTGTAAGGCGCATGTTCAAGCAAAGCCGAAAAACATGTAAGTCATGAAACTAATATACTACTAAAAAAGTGTGCCAGATATGATTTGTTTATGTGATTATATCTTTATGATTATGTTGTGCAGGATGCAACTAAGGAAAAAGAAAGGAACAAACAAGGGTGTGCCACTTAATATATTGGTTAGCATGTGAACGCACATATTCCTTTCCTTTGCGCATCTCTTGGCAGCTGTTTAAAAAAAGTTCATACTTGTAATCTTTAAAGGAGCAGCATTGGTGCAAGTCAAAAATTGAAGTTTGGCAGAGATCCCTGCAAGACAAGATGATCTGCAGTAAGCTCAACTAAACTGAAATGAAAAATCATACATTTGTATTAGATAACATAAGTTTCTTACCAGAACATGCGTTCATTAACCGGGGCTTCTGTCGGAGTTGGCTTAACTTGAAAAGACTGTATCCCTATAAAACCAGGTCATATATATAATATGTTAGTAGAGGTCTCTCAGAAGGAACATAAACCAAGAATTAGTAGCGGAAAATTCATACCTCGAGTCTTTGCCTCCACTTCAATCTCTTCCTTCTGAGCTTCAATTATCTCATTAAGAAACAGATGCATCATGCAATCAGGTACTCGAGATGATGGCATCTTTCAGAATCCGGTTTTCTCTTTGATACCTGTTAAGATAGAAAAACAAACATAATGTTAACAAACAAAAAAACATCTTGGGGTTCTCTCAAAAACCAAATCTTCTGCAATTAAAATATTAAAATGGATGCTATAGATAATCTCATTGACCTCAATTAAACCCTTCAGTTTCAAGCATTCCCCGCAGTTACAAATTTTGAAGCAAAAATGACATTTTTCAACAACACCCTTTCCACAAAATAGATGTGTGTACCTGCAAAAAACAACAAATCGAGTTGGAAACCAAAACGTATTTTTAGCAAAATGCATTTTAAAGTTTAGACATAAACTTACCATTTTCTTGTACATTGCTTACAATAAATTAGTTTCTTACATTCATTGCAAAGGATAAGCTTTCCCTTATCTCCATCCGAACACTGATGGCAAAAATCGAGGTATTTCTTCATGTTTCAGCCACCAGACTACAGAGAGAAGAAAGCAGCATAAAATCGAAGAAGAACAAACGGCGTACAGAAAAGGGAAGAAGTTAGAATCCAAAGACCCATTGTGCTTATCTGTGTAGAGTAAGCCCAATAATGTTTAAGCAAAAAAAGAATCAAAAGGCCCATTAGAAGCCCAAAATGACAATGGAGAAACGCCGTTCTGTTTATTCTCCTTCTTGATTTGAATGTTGATTAAGGGTTTAGTATTTCAATATTTAATGTTTAGTATTTATAATTTAGAGTTGATGATATATCTAACAGTCTAGGGTGTATCTAAGGATTTAGGATTTAGGTTTCAGTGTTCTGCCGTCGGCGTTAAGAATATCTTTTTAAAATTCTTTTTTTTTTGCCAACTACTATTATTTTTATTTATTTTTACCTTTGTGGTTAATGTTAAGATGGACTTCAACTGAAACACCTCATGCTAGAAAAACTATGGCAATGGAGAACAGTGACGATGTAAGTGTTTTTAATTTTTATTTTTGTAAAAGTTCTATAAACAGATAATAATGTATATGCATTTTTTTATGTTTGTTGCTTCAAAATATTTATAGATTATGGTCGAAACAATTATCAGGGACCCGAAAAAGCACAAGAATCTTGTTCCACCAACATATTGTAAAGATGATAAATTTATGGAAGTTGATGAGTGGGTCAAGAATGGCAACCAATTGAAGAAAACTGACTGGATTAACGGATATGTTTATACCTGCGATGATGCAACTGAAGATATCGGTAATGAACGTGGGAAGAAAGATTTGTCTCTTGAGAAAAAAGGTAGACATGTTAACCTAAATGGTTCAACTGCTCACCAAAAAAGTTAATTCCATAGAAAATCTTCTTCTGGATGAATTCAAGAAGAGAACAAATACAAAGGTATGTAAATAAACGTTTTATATATCAATCAGTTTCATGCTTTTTTAATATTATGTTATTGATGTTAAATATATATAAACTTCATTAGAATCAAATTTACAAATGATTTCATTGATCTGTGCAGTGTGCAGATTAGTTTTATATAAAATAAATTTTATTAACCAGTATTTGATCATCTGTTTTATAGCCTGTTGGATTTAATAATGATGACTGCACTGATGAAGAAGATAATACTAGAGATTTTCTGAATGAAGACGATCGTAGTAGAGAAGATGTTGATGAAAATCCTAATAATGCTGAAAGAGACAATAATGCTGAAAATCTTGCTGATGAAGAAGATACTCTTAGAGAAGATTTAGCTAAAAATCTTACAGAAGAAACAAAGAAAGATCAAGAAAGAGACAGTAAGTGGAGTTCAGAAGACAAAAAAAAGCTCCAGAAAAATCCTGTATGAACGGTGCAGATGAAAAAAAGAAAGGAGAAGAACATTTCAGTAAGAGCGAGACTGAAGGAGAAAGGAAAATGCCAAAAAGAGCTTGTAAGGCGCATGCTCAAGCAAAGCAGAAAAAACATGTAAGTCATGAAACTAATATACTACTAAAAAAGTATGCCAGATATGATTTGTTTATGTGATTATATCTTTATGATTATGTTGTGCAGGATGCAACTAAGAAAAAAGAAAGGAACAAACAAGGGTGTGTCACTTAATAGATTGGCTAGCATGTGAACGCACATATTCCTTTCCTTTGCGCATCTCTTGACAGCTGTTTAAACAAAGTTCATACTTGTAATCTTTAAAGGAGCAGCATTGGTGCAAATCAAAAATTGAAGTTTGGCAGAGATCCCTGCAAGACAAGATGATCTGCAGTAAGATCAACTAAACTGAAATGAAAGATCCTAACTTTGTATTAGATAACATAAGTTTCTTACCATAACATGCGTTCATTAACCGGGGCTTCTGTCAAAGTTGGCTTAACTTGAAAAGACTGTATTCCTATAGAATCAGGTCATATATATAATATGTTAGCAGATGTCTCTCAGAAGGAACATAAACCAAGAATTAGTAGCGGAAAGTTCATACCTCAAATCTTTGCCTCCACTTCAATCTCTCCCTCCGTGCTTCAATTATCTTATTAAGAAACGAATGCATCATGCAATCAGGTAATCGAGATGATGGCATCTTTTAGAATCCGGTTTCCTCTTTGATATCTGTTAAGACAGAAAACAAACATAATGTAAACAAACAAAAAAACATCTTGGGGTTTTCTCAAAAACCAAATCTTCTACAATTAAATATTAAAATGGATGCTATCGATAATCTCATTTACCTCAATTAAACCCTTCAATTTCAAGCATTCCCCGCAGTTACAAATTTTGAGGCAAAAAGGACATTTTTCAACAACACCCTGAAAAAACAACAAATCGAGTTGGAAACCAAATTGTATTTTAGCAAAATGCATTTTAAAGTTTAGATAGAAACTTACCATTTCCTTGTACATTGCTTACAATACATTAGTTTTTTACATTCATTGCAACGGATAAGCTTTCCCTTATCTCCATCCGAACACTGATGGCAGAAATCGAGGTCTTTCTTCATGTTTCAGCCACCAGACTTCAGCCACCAGACTACAGAGAGAAGAACGCAGCGTAAAATCGAAGGAGAACAAACGGCGTACAGAAAAGGGAAGAAGTTAGAATCCAAAGGCACATTTTTCTTATCTGTGTAGAGTAAACCCAGTAATGTTTAAGAAAAAAAGAATGAAAAGCCCATTAGAAGCCCAAAATGACAATGGAGAAACGCCGTTCTGTTTATTCTCCTTCTTGATTTGAATGTTGATTAAGGGTTTAGTATTTCAGTATTTAATGTTTAGTATTTATAATTTAGAGTTCATGATATATCTAACAGTTTAGGGTGTATCTAAGGATTTAGGATTTAGGTTTTAGTGTTTTGCCGTCGTCGTTAAGAATATCTTTTTAAAATTCTTTTTTTTTGCCAACTACTATTATTTTTATTAATTTTTACCATTGTGTTTTAAAAACATAATATAACTTGAATTTTTTTTTTAAGATATTCCAAGAGAACACATGCTTTTGAAGGATTTGGGTGGGCTATCATGTTTTGGGCACTTTGTTCAGTACCTCAGCTATGTACTATATGTGGAGAACAAGACGAAACGACCACTACCTCTGAAGATCCTTTAATGTTAAGATGGACTTCAACTGAAACACTTCATGCTAAAAAAACTATGGCAATGGAGAACAGTGACGATGTAAGTGTTTTAAATTTTTATTTTTATAAAAGTTCGATAAACAGATTATAAAGTATATGCATTTTTATGTTTGTTGCTTCAAAATATTTACAGATTATGGTCGAAACAATTATCAGGGACCCGAAAAGCACAAGAATCTTGTTCCACCAACAAATTGTAAAGACGATACGTTTATGGAAGTTATTGAGTGGGTCAAGAGTGGCAATCGATTGAAGAAAACTGACTGGATTAACGGATATGTTTATATATGCGATGATGGAACTGAAGATATCTGTAATGAACGTGGAAAGAAAGATTTGTCTCTTGAGAAAAAGGTAGATATGTTAACCCAAATGGTTCAGCTGCTCAGCAACAAAGTTAATTCCATAGAAAATCTTCTTCTGGATGAATTCAAGAAGAGAACAAATACAAAGTTATGTGAATAAACGTTTTATATATCAATTAGTTTCATGCTTTCCTAATATTATGTTATTGATGTTAAATATCTATAAACTTCCTTAGAATCAATTTTACAAATGATTTCATTGATCTGTGTAGTGTGCAGATTAGTTTTATATAAAATAAATTTATTAACCAGTATTTGATCATTTGTTTTATAGCCTGTTGGATTTAATAATGATGACTGCACTGATGAAGAAGATAATACTAGAGATTTTCCGAATGAAGACGATCGTAGTAGATAAGATGTTGATGAAAATCCTATTGATGCTGAAAGAGACAATAATGCTGAAAATCTTGCTGATAAAGAAGATACTGTTAGAGAAGATTTAGCTAAAAAATTTACTGAAGAAACAAAGAAAGATCCAGAAAGAGACAGTACGTGGAGTTCATAAGACAAAATAAAGCTCTAGAAAGATCCTGTAAGAATGGTGCAGAAGAAAAAAAGAAAGGAGAAGAAAATTCCAGTAAGAGCAAGGCTGAAGGAGAAAGAAAAATGCAAAAAAAGCTTGTAAGGCGCATGCTAAAGCAAAACAGAAAAAAACATGTAAGTCATGAAACTAATATACTACTAAAAAAGTGTGCCAGATATGATTTGTTTATGAACTCTCATAATTTAATATAAACGTCACTTTTTATCTTGTATTATAATTGATTGCTCTCTATACAATCATTTTCTGATGATCGACTATTGCTAGGTTTGTGTGAGTTTTTCAATATAGTGTTTCCGACTATTGCTAGGTTATGTTATTTATATGTTTTCGGTAGTAATGCGTATGTGACGTTTTTCATACTTTGCAGAGAAGCAGAGAAGCCGACTATTGCTATTGCTAGGTTCAATATAGTGTTTTCGATTATTGCTATGTTCAATACAGTGTTTCCGATTATTGCTAGGTTCAATACAAGATAAAAAGTGAAACAACAAACCCCATGAAAAGTCTATTGATAAAGATGGAGAGAACAAAGTTCAATACAAGATAAAAAGTGAAACAACAAACCCCATGAAAAGTCTATTGATAAAGATGGAGAGAACAAAAGCAAGCATGATGATTCTGATCAAATTTCCAGATTTTGCAAGCCATCATTCACTTTCGCTTAAGCTCCGTAGCCACCGCTCTCTTTCTCTCTTCCTCAATTTAGTCTATATACTTGTGTTTGTTTTCGAGATCTGGTTTTTGGTGATGTGATTTCTATGCTCTCTTTAATAGCTAGAGGATGGCTCCACGGTTTGTTGATTTTGTTTCGTCTTCGCTTCCTTGTCTCTTTTCTCATCTCCTTGCAGCTTTTAACACTGTTCGTGTTATCTGTGGTTCTCTTTTCGTCATGTTTGCCACTACAGATTTACAAAGTGTTTTCCTCCTTGTATGTTCTGTAGGTTTAGAATGTTGTTTTTGGTCTCAACCTTGGGCTCTGGTTTCTCGGGGGTGGGCAAGTGAAGCTAAGAAACGTAAATCTTGTGTGGAGGAGTGTTTAGATGGTAAAGAAAAAAGGGTGGAAGCACCTTCCCGCCAGTCGGGAGTCAATTAACTACCCATGCGCCTAGTGATGATGGTTCTACAGTGAACGTTGAAAGTGTCCTACGACTTGCGACTGCTACTTTAGAGGAACGTGTTGTGTCAATGTTTGAAGGCTATCCTGAAGTGTTAAAGACCATTTTGCCAAGTGATTTCCTCTCTCAAAGAATTGGTTGGGCCGAGTTTGCCGACATTCAATTCTATGGGCGCACCACCATGCTAACATTCTAGTCTATCACAAGGATACGGCATCGCGAAGACTTCAAATTATATTCTATCACAAAGATGTGTATTTCGACGATGACATTTTCTACACGATTTCAACTTTTGGTCCAATCAACGCGCAAGTGGGCGGTAGAGAAATAAAGAGAAAAATCAATAGTTTCTTCTGAAATAATTTTTTTTTGGGTTTTATACTGTACCCGAAGCCCATAGTGTATCCCGAACCAAAGTACCGGTTTCAGATCGGTATGGACCCAAGGAACTAACAGATTAGACTTTGTAGCCTACACATTTCGGCTATGGGCCAGGTCGGTTTCAAACCGAAGTCCACACAGGTTAACCGAACATACCAAGCATTTATATACTTGTCTCATATACAATTATTCATGTACACATACAAAAAGATGAAGAGTCTCGGTTATTAAGGAAGATTTCCTATTTGAGATTAAAAAATGATTGAGAGTTGAGTTATTATGTGAAAGAGAGAGAAAATGATGTGGAAGAAAGAGAAGATGATGTGGAGGGTGTTGTGTACTGAATAAGTAGTAGTTAATGATGTTAAATTTTATTAAACAAACTATTGTAGAATATAAAAATAAATTGATTATTGAATTATTATGTGAAAGAAAGAGAAAATGATGTGGAAAAAAGAGATGATGATGGGAAGGGTGTTATGTGTTGAATTTTATTAAACAAACCATTATAGAGTATAAAAATAAATGGATGGATGTTGAAAGCGCAGCGAATCTGATCGAGAGGGTGACAAGCAGTGAATAAGAGGCAGGAAGAAGTTAAATTTTTATTGCAGATAATTGGATACAATTGGATGTACTTGGCCATTGATATACAACAATTTCTCTAATGTGACGTGTATGCTAAAAATAATCATGTAACAAAACCGAATAGTTTATTAAGCAACTTGAAATCCATTTATGGGATATACAAGTGGATTAACATGAATTAGATTTCGACCCGCACAACCGTGCGGGTGTTTATTTTCTCTTTATAAACATAGATATATGTTTTTACATTATTATTGGTATATAATTTTCATTAATCATATATTTAAATGTTTATATGATTTTTTCAGATACAATAATTTATAGTTTGCATGTTTGTATTCAATTAATTTTTGTTGAACCATTACATGTAATTGTAACTTCTTATCTTATTGTTTTCAAATATTACCTGTATTTTTAATTAAAATTATAAGTAATAAAAATAAGTAGTTTATTATTTAGTAATTTTATTTGTATTTATGAACATATTAAAATATTCATCTACACTAATATTTGAACATTATTACTATTAACTATTAAACGAAAAAACACTAATATCAATTCAATCATTTGTTTGCATTTAAGTCAGGTAAAAATATGCAGAACTTGTTGAACTGATTTTGTTTGCTTAAAAAAGAATTGTAAAAAAGTGGTCAGTTACCATGCCTGCAGATTATATATTTGATAACAAACTTATTCTACAGTTATGGAGATTCATAACAGACCACTTTTTAAAAACTTTTTTATATTTCAAAATATATGGTTGTTACTGTATTACCGTAATGATATAGGTTGTGGAAGTATAATAAAAAGTGGTATCTTAATTTTAAAATATACGACCAATATAGTCACTGGCATATAATATATCTGTAATTTTAATTTAGTAACTTTTTAAATTATATTACTTAATATTGAAACAGATTTTTCCTTGATATTAGGATGATTGTTTTCCAATAATTTTACAATCACAGAATTATAGGATTATACCATTTATATATGATTTTTTAACAAACAACCAATATTGTTGTTGTTAAATAATATACCCGTATTTGAATTTTCATAATTTTGAACACAGCCAACCTCATCTTCTCCAAATGATGTCTGTGTTTCAGTATATAAAAATATAAAAATCATATAATACAAAGAGAACAACAACTCAAAAAAGGCTAACACAAGATCAACAATAAATTTAAAGAGCATCGCAACTCAAATATAACTCGAGCATGTTTACTAAAAATTAAATAATGTTAGTAACAGAGTTAGTTTGGTCAAGAATGGTCATAGAAGTTATGGCCATGAGATATATTTATCTGTATATGGTTAAACATAGTATACGATTAAGTATTTAATGAAAATGACAGAGACAAAGACGCATGAAATAAGACTATCATAAGTTTATGGAACTGAATAAAACTATTATAAGTTTATGGAACTGATGTATATCATTAGTAACAGAAAACATATAGACATTTATAATAAATCTGGTCCATGAGACAGATATTTTTGATTTTTTATATTGTAAAACGAAATCATCACGATTAATAAAAGATGAGATCCTAATATGGGACTTTAAATGGAAATGTAGGACTTTAAGTGACATTAATTTGAAAATAAATGATAAGAAAATTAAATATGATGATTTTCTAGTAAATGGTCTAAAATGAAATATCACACATGAGAAGAAGTCGTGACTTCTCTTTTAATATAATAGATACATTAGAGACTGTTGGACCAATTTATTATAAGCCTAATGGGCTGTGTAATAAGCTGGAAGTGTGAATAGAATTTTATAAGCTCAATGGGCTGGATAAAATTTCTTGATTTAAAGTGAATAATTATGGAGAATATTAGGTTAATATTGTATGGAAAATGGCCAATTCCACCATGAACTTAACGTCTCTATTGTTTTCATACACGAATTATTGAATCAAGCCAAAAACACCACAAACTAATTTTTATGTTGAACTTCCCACATTAACTTTTCCAATTTGGTCAATTACTACATAACTTGAATCAATTTCGGTTTAGTTGCTGATGTGGTGCTTACGTGGATGTCATGTATGAAATTGGTTTGATTCGGTTTGACATCTGTCCAATTTTTTTTTAAAATCAAATAATACAAAATGGCGTTGCTTTGATATTTAGAAAAAAATATGTTGTCAAACATGATCGAATACTAGATCTATTACTCATAAGACATATCACTCGACCACTACGATACCTTCAACTTTAAAATATTATCAATTTTCAGTTTTAAATAGTTGGAACCACACATAATTTTCAACTCATCTTGGCCGTTTTTCCAAAATCCAGTGGTTGAATCCACAAGGCCAGAGCCTTCATCCTGTCCATCGTCTTTCATCACACACAAAATTGAGAATCTACTCTTGCAGAGAATCCTTTAATGGACATTCGATTAAATTAACACCAATGAAGGACCAACAAAATTAAAAATTAAAAATTAAAATCATCTTGTTGTGAATCTGGAGGAAGAAGTATAGTGTAGATAGATCAATCGGTGGAGTGACGGAACTGGATCTCGAGAAACGCCTATCAAGAAGCCTAATGATGATGAAGGCAAAGACCACGAGAAACAGAACACTTGTGAGTTTGCTTGTCGGAATACCCAAAGTTCTTGAAATCTAATGACGATGTCGTTATGCTGCGAGCTATATGCAACTACATCAAATCATCAGGAAAAAGTTATGGGATACCCAAAGTTGAAACAAATGATTGTTTATCTAATTGTTCGAAAAACATTGAACCAGATGCTCAAGCCCTTCTTCTTTTAAAACATCGCAAGAACTTCTCATAAATGTTATATTTATGTTGCAGGATGGTTCTGATGAAGAGGTCTTAGCCATGCGACCAAGTATGCACTTCCTCCCCAATCAACACAACCAGAGCGTAAAAGTACCAACCCGGTGCTTTGTGCAGGAAGTTAAGCAGACTTTTGAGAAGGTGAACCTGAATAATAGGGAAAAGGATTGGTTCGAGAACCACCCGCAGTTCCGCCACATTATGCACATGCCCTTTACCAGCCATATGGTCCAACCGATAATGCTGCTACGAACCGCTAATGTAAAGAGAGGCAGATGGAGGCGTGGTTTGCGGTGAACGGTGTTCCCATCCGGTATGGGATTCGGAACATGCTCTGATCTCCGGACTTGATTGCAAGCTTCTTCCTGCGGAATGGAACAAGAAAGGCTCACTGAGATTCGGGAACATAACGTATCACTCTCATCACCTTGTTTTTGTTTTCTTCCTCGTCGTTTGAGGAATCAGTAGCTCATGTATCGGTCACTGAGATTTTGACGACTTTAGGTAAACAGTTGAACGGATCGTAAGTAACTTTCCTGTGAATAGTGTACTTAACCTTTCTCTGTGGAATTTCCATTTTCCAAGAGTTAGAGAAATCGAGAAATATTTAAGAGTTAAAAAGATCTCTGAGAAGTCTTCTTGAGACCCCAACTCTTCTTCTCGTATTTACTTCTTTTTTTTTTACAATAATTCTTTTAAATATAAAAAGAAGGAGTATCTATCACAACCCCTTCTGCATCAAGTGAATCAGACATATAAAATCTTTAGAGAAGGCACTCTCACGGTGAAACTGGCAACGTTGTCATCAGAACATCGATCCACATACAACCTTTCAAGAACAAGACAATTAGATAGAAGCCTGTTGACAGATTCATCACCACCTGGGTATTTGAAGGATTCAAGACTCAATTTCTTGAGAGATGAGAAAGACACCGGTGCGGAAACATCAACAAGAACCATGTTGTTAAGTTAAGAACCATTCGGGATACCGTGTACAAACTCTTTGGAAGGATGGCCGGAGCTCTACAAGAAGATCTGTCAATCATGATAAGCAGCTCACGGACATGACGTCTAGCTACAGGCTTAACCCACACTCCAATATCCACAGCCCTAGACTTTAAACAAGTTTGAACTGCAAATAGTCTAGAACTGGAGCCTCGTGCGAAAGCAAGGATCTGTCCACGAACCTCGAGAAATTATTAATATTCAAATGGCAATCATCGTATACAAGTCTTGGCATAAGCCTCCATAGAAACTCCCACCGTTTAGACAAGACCATCGTGGCCACAACATCTTTGGTAGTAGGAAAAAACGACAAAATCTTCAATAGCAGATTTTCAGGTATCTGACTTATCCTATCCATCGGAGTTTTTCCTTTCAATGGCAGATACCAACGCCTTAGAACATAAAGAATACTACCGAATTATATATGCACGAGTCAAGAGCAAACAACACAGGGTCAGAAAAAACCTTAGCAGCAAATGTATGTAACACACAAAGAGAATAGGTGGCCCGTGAAATGCAGACTAACCGAGAGCTCAAAGTTAACCAGGAGAGATTACTCCATAACTAACTCTTTACAAAATACTTGGCACTGGAAACCAGTACGGTAGTTCTTCATTCACGGAACTTCTGGAAGACTCCTGGATGACTTATAGAAGACTCCTGGATGACTTATTGAAGACTCCTGGATAACTTATGGAAGACTTTGATTTAGGCGAGAAACCTAAAATTTTCCAAAATTTTCAACACTGGAAATACTACGACATACTTAGCATTGTCTGAAAATACTAGGAAATACTAGAAAATACTTTGAGTTGTAACCCTGGAAATACTTAGGATTGTAACACTGGAAATACTACGACATACTTAGCATTGGCTGAAACCGAAGAAAAGTGTTGGGAACTGAAAAGGGTTCTGGCTATTTTATGAAATTTTCGGTACCATGACTCTAAGAAATTGGCGTATAAAAAAGTTTTGCAAGGGACATAATTTATTTTTCCTTGAATGGTAATATCTATGTAAAGCACTAGTGTCACCAGTATTACATCAGTTCCAAGTAATACTATTTCTCAAGTATTACTCAGTATTATCGTACTGTTACTAGATATAGATCATTTCCTAGTATTACAAGTGTCACAAGTTTTACTCAGTATTACACGATATATCCGGGAATTTCACGGAATCCAAAAAAGACAGGAACCGAAATTTCATCTGTCCCTATATGCCGTTAAATTATCTCAAGTCGAAACAACCAGGAACCAAAAATAACAGACACGAACCGGCTCGAACAAAAACGCCCTAGTCTAAATATTTCTAAATGTGCAGATTCTAATCTATGGGTTTTTTTTCTACTCTTGCTTCTTGGTAATGAATTGAGGACATATGAATGAGGATATGCAGTTTGTTTCTTCCAAGGAAAAGTTTCCCAGCTTGTATTGATCACTAATGGATAGTGATCAAGAAGCATGGATGGATAGGTTAACTAATAAATAGTTATTTTTAACAAACCGTTGTTTGGTTCGTTTCTATTTCATGGTTTTGTTTGATAGTGATATTGTTTGGGTTCTCTTGACAATTTTATATTTTGTTGGGTAAAAATTGAAATCATCTAATAATAAACATTTCTCAATGATGTAAATTTATTTTATGTGAAATTGAATTATTTTCAACATAGATGAGTGAATGTATATTGGCTCATGAGTCGTTGGTTTAGGGTTTGGTAACATATGTTATAGTATTGTATGTATCTTCAGGGTTAGATTATGAAATCTTAATATTTTTTTTTCAAGTTGACCCATATATGTTTAGTAACTATTTAATAACTTGATTTAAACACTTTCTAAGTTTTTTTTTTAAGTTTAAGAAAGTGTTTTTTGCATAGTTAATCGATTTTAGGGTCTGAATTAACTTGAGAAATAGTAACAACAATGTATTTCCCAGTATTTTCAGTGTGAAATAACCAAACACTATTGGTTGGTGAACCTGTAGGTTCATCCTAGGTGGTGAACCCAAAAAACCTCTTAGAAAAATATATGCGTCTAGGACCATATGAGGGCCTAACTATTATAGTTTAGATTTGTGCCGAGGGTTTTGTAGCTGAGTAGAGTAGGTATGAGGTGCAAATCGGATATCCAGATTTTTGGAAATATTAGTTATCTAATTTATTTCGTCTGAAAAAAAAAATATCTCATCTGATTTGATATGTAAAAATAAATAAAATTAAAAAATAAATAAAAAATAAAATAAATAAAATAATTTAAAATTAAAAAGTTATTTTGAAAACTTATATACAGTATAATTTTATAAATAAATAAATAAATATATATGTATGTATTCTGTAGGTATATTCTAAAAATGTTTTACAAATATTAATATTTGTTATTTACTTTATTTCTTATTAATATTGCATATTAGTATTTGATTTTTGTGGTACAATTACAGAAATCTGAATTTTTTTATCGAATCGAGATGATTAACAAATCAAATAAACATTTAAAGAGATTGTACTTTATTGTGGTTTTCGTTTTGGTTATTTTTAGTGTCCATTTGTTTGAGCCTTGTTTTTTTGGATCAGTGGAAAAGTGAAATATTCGGTTCTGAGAAAAGTCATGGATGCTTAGTTTTTAGCTCGGATTTTGAATGTAAGTTTAAGGAATTTTTATGGCTTATGGAAATTGGGAGGAAGGTTGTATTGGCTTTCATGAGATATCACGATATCATCGCATCGGGATCTCTTCGCTCAATAGAGCTTTGTTTAAATTTTTTAATATGAAAATTTTAAGTTGGAATTGCCGGGGAGTGGGAAGTAAGTGGACGATGAGTTATTTGCGGAAAATATGGCAGAGATATAAACCAGATTTTTTGTTTCTTTTGGAAACAAAACAAGATGCAGCTTTTTTACAAGGCTTACAGGCCCATTTAGGATACGATAATCTGGTTACGGTGGACCCAAATGGGAGAAGTGGAGGATTGGCACTTTTATATAATAATGAATTTCAGTCACAGATTCTGTACACGAGTAATAGGATAATAGATGTGGAAGCCGTCACTCTTGGTAAAAAGATTTTTTTAAGTTTTGTGTACGGTGATCCGGTACCGAAACTAAGGGAGCAGGTCTGGGAGAGATTGACTCGGTACGGTTTGGCAAGATCGGAACCATGGTTTATAATTAGAGATTTGAATGAAATTACCGGCAATCATGAGAAAGAGGGAGGAAAATTAAGGAGTGCTAATTGTTTCATCCCCTTCAATGATATGATAAGAAACAGTGGACTATTAGAGTTTCCGGCCAGAGGAAATAAAATGTCTTGGCAGGGTAGACGGGGAAAGGGTAAGGGGGCCGTTACGATAAGATGCCGACTGGATCGGGCTTTAGCTAATGAGGAATAGCACACTCTTTTCCCGGTTTCTTATACGGAATATTTGGGAATGGTAGGATCAGACCATCGACCGGTAGTTGCCTTTATTGAGGATAAAGTTCATAAAAGAAAAGGACAATTCCGATTTGATAAAAGATGGATTGGACAGGAAGGTCTTTTGGAATCGATTGCTTCAGGATGGAAGGAATCTGGACCTGGCATCTCCGAGGACATAGTTTCAAAAATTAGTAATTGTAGGCATGAGATTGCGGCTTGGAGAAAGAATAATCCACCGTATGGGAAGGAAAAAATTGCAGAGCTTCAAAAAGCGCTAGAAGAAGTACAAACTGATGACTCAAGATCACAGGAGGAGATTGTGGAGGTGTCTAAAAAGTTGCAGGAAGCATATCAGGATGAAGAGGAGTATTGGCATCAGAAAATTCGGAATATGTGGTATTCATCGGGGGATCTTAATACTAATTTTTACCATGCATTGACAAGGCAAAGACGGATCTGTAATAGGATTGTGGGACTGTATGATGAAGCAAGTAATTGGATAACGGATGCAGATGGAGTGGAAAAGGTTGCGGTGGATTACTTTGGGAGTCTCTTTACCTCTACTGATCCTTCTAATTTTGATCATTTTTGGAAGAAGTAGTTCCATCTATTTCTCTTCAGATGAATCAACGTTTTCTCCGGGCCGCAACGGAGGATGAGGTAAAACGAGCCTTATTTATGATGCATCCTGAAAAGGCACCAGGTCGGATGGAATGACTGCGTTATTTTTTCAAGTTTCTTGGCATATTATTAAGGAGGATCTGGTGGAGATGGTGAATCATTTTTTAAGCACAGGAGATTTGGACCCACGGTTAAATCTTACTAATATTTGTATGATTCCAAAAACGGAAAGACCTACACGTATGACAGAACTGAGACCCATCAGTCTTTGTAATGTAGGATATAAGATTATATCAAAGGTACTTTGTGAGAGGTTGAAAATATGTCTTCCAAGGCTTATTTCGGAAACACAATCAGCGTTTGTTCCTGGGAGGTTAATTTCAGATAATATTCTTAATGCTCAAGAGATGTTCCATGGGTTGCGGACAAATAAATCTTGTCAAAATAAGTATATGGCGATAAAAACGGACATGAGTAAAGCGTATGATAGGGTGGAATGAGATTTTATAAAGGCATTACTCAACAAACTAGGGTTCGACCCACATTGGACGAAATTAATAATGGAATGTATTTCTTCGGTTCAGTACCGGGTTTTACTAAATGGGCAACCAAAGGGACTTATAACCCCACAGAGGGGTCTTAGGCAGGGGGATCCCTTTTCCCCATACCTTTTTATCTTGTGTACGGAGGCGCTGATCGCAAATATTAAAAAAGTGGAGCAAGGAAAACAATTGACGGGAATGAAAGTAGCGAGATCTTGTCCATCAATATATCATCTGCTATTTGCAGATGATAGTATTTTCTTTTGCAAAGCGCAGAAGGATGAATGTGAGACTATCCTTAGGATTTTAAAGGAGTATGAGGTTGTATCGCGTCAACTGATAAATTTTCAAAAATCGTCAATTCAATTTGGGCACAAAATTGAAGAATCTAGGAGGCAAGAGATGAGGGACATACTGGGTATTCAAAATATAGGAGGTATGGGGTCCTATTTGGGATTGCCCAAAAATTTAAGTGGTTCTAAGGTACAAGTATTCGGGTTTGTACAAGATCGTTTGGATACTAGAATTAATGGGTGGACATTTAGATTTTTTACAAAAGGAGGGAAGGAAGTAGTTATCAAGTCAGTGGTTACGGCCTTACCAAATCATGTAATGTCCTGTTACAGATTATCACAAACTACTATAAAGAAGTTGACGAGCACGGTAGCAAAATTTTGGTGGAGTCCTGGAGGAAGTACGAAAGGCATGCATTGGAAATCATGGGATAAAGTGTGTCTTCCTAAGGAAGAAGGTGGACTTGCTTTCAAAGACATTATGAACTTTAATACAGCGATGCTAGGAAAGAAACTTTGGCGCCTAATAAATAAACCAAACACTCTATTTTCTCGAGTGTTTAAGGGTCGGTATTTCAGGAATGCTTCACCCCTGGAACCAATCCGTTCTTACTCTCCATCATATGGATGGAGGAGTATTGTCTCAGCTAGATCTCTGGTTAGCAAATGACTAATTAAAAGGGTGGGAACAGGGTCATCTATCTCAGTATGGAATGACCCTTGGCTCCCAACCACTCGCCCGAGACCAGCAAACAAAAATCAACACAACTTGTTTCCGGAACTTACAGTTGACGCTCTTATTGATCCAGGTTCTAGGACTTGGAATTCACAAGCCATTCGGGCCGTGGTGGATCCTTTGGATGCAAAGATTATTGAAAGTATACCTCTTAGTAGATTTTGCATGGAAGATAAGGATGGTTGGCACTTTACAAACAACGGAAAATATACGGTTAAATCAGGATATGAGGTGGAAAGGGTTTACCCAGATAAAGAGAAAAAACTAGTTTTATATGGGCCGACGGTGGATGATTTGAAGGCTTTTTGTTGGCAGGTGAAGTGTCCACCAAAGATGAAGCACTTTCTTTGGCAGATAGTATCAGGGTGTGTTGCGGTTAAAAATAATTTAAAAGCACGAGGAATGAAAGGGAAATTAGTTGTGATAGATGTGGAAATGTGGAGGAATCGTTGAATCATGTATTTTTTGAATGTCCTCCAGCAAGGCAAGTTTGGGCGTTATCAACGATTCTAACAAATCCAGATGTTTTTCCTACGGGATCATTGTTCACTAATATGGATCACTTATTCTGGAGAGGTTTACCTAAGATGAAGGATTCTTAGTTTGCATGGATACTATGGTATATTTGGAAAGCAAGGAATGGCAAGGTCTTTAGTAATCTGGATATTGATGCTAGGGATACACTTAAGCTGGCTGAAGTGGAATCTACTATGTGGGCTGAGGCCCAAGAATTGACGATAAGACAGCCTATACCAGCCCAAGTCCATCAACCTGTCACCATCCCAGGAAGATGGTGTTTCACAAATGGATCTAGGAAGGATAAGAAACTTTTTTCGGGACAAGGCTGGTTTAGTACCCTGGAAGGCTATGAGGGATTAATGGGGGCGCGAAATGTTCGGGCAAGTATGTCACCCCTTCATTCGGAGGTGGATGCACTGATCTGGGTAATGGATTGTATGAAAAAATTACGACAATTTCAGGTTACATTTGCAACGGATTGTTCTCAGTTGGTGAATATGGTTTCGGAATCAGAGGACTGGCCAGCGTTTGCAAATTATCTGGAGGATATTAAGAGCTTACAAAGAAGTTTCCACAGCTCACAAATCATTCATGTACCACAGACGGCAAATTCAATGGCGGATCGTCTAGCACGCAGTACCAGACAACAATCGTCTTTTGTTGTTCACATGGATGCAGAGCTACCAGTTTGGTATGCAGAGTCTATATAAGTCTGTATGTTTGATGACAAAAAAAAAAGATTTTATTCATCCTTAAATTAGGTACACTCTTGTATCATCACTCCGAGATAAGTTTTTAGGGCATCTTCTAACCCACTATATTTTCTACACTAAACTCTATTATACAGTAAAACCTACTCCAACTCTTCTCTATATCTCACTCTAAAATAGTGCAACTCTATTTCTTATTTTATATTTGGAATAACTCTATTTATCACTCTATTATAGACTGAAACTTGTTTATTTATACTTTAGTCCTTTTATTCTTGAATCTTTTTGTTTTATAACTATTTACTTAATTTAATTATGCAAACAACACATAATTATTTTTAGAACAATATATATAAGCATTTAAAATTTATTATTATTAGCCAAAGAAAACAAGCACTAGAATCAAAAATAATTTATAAGATTATTCAAAGAAAATAAATATTAAAATTAAAAATAAGTAATTTAACATAAAACTAAAATCATAGATAATAATGACTTAATTTCTGGTAAATTTCTTCCAGATCGACTAAGATTGTTAAAATACTGTCCAAGTGAGGTAGATGAAGGAGTAGCTTCTTGTTCATGTTGTTGACTACATTTTTTTTTTTGTAAAATTCGTGTTTGTTTTTCTTAAAAATATTCACGAACATCTGGATTCCTGCACTGAATTCAAATAAAATTCTGTCTAATTCATGCATATAACTAAAATATATAAGAAGTGTATTGGTGACCAACATATATGGAATACATGTATAATTCTGTACAACATGATATGTGATGCAGCACATCATCGTTATCATGGGCCAACTATGACGGTGGCGTTACTTGTGTTTTAAGTTATATTTCCTTTTCTCTTTAAAGTGCATGTTTCCTTTTTCGAAAAGCATTAGATCTTTCTTATTAGTATATATAGCAATCTCATAGCTTGTAAATTCTCACCTTTGGATTTTGATTAATAAAACTTGAAGGTCTTTAAGAGTTCTAACGAACACTGCGAAGAGTATTCGCGCCGTTAAGAGTTCTAACGAACACTGCGAAGAGTTTTCGCCACCATTGTCATCTTCTCCGAGCTACCTTAAGCTCCAAGTTATCTATTTAGGGTTCAAAACTTTGAACCTTAACATATATAGCTTCCGCCCCTCTATCAGTTGGTATCAGATTCAGTACGTTCTGGGGTTTCTTCTTTCGTGATCATGGCAAAGAAAACGGCAGAAGGAACGATGAACATCACAGACTTACGAGACTTACTCATCGAGATGCAAACGACGAACCAAACATCCATGAACCAGCAAACCGAGACACTCACTACCGCCTTGGCTGCTGTCACAGATCGTCTAAAAGCTTTAACAACAGCCTTGACGGCTCGCGTGGATCCTCAAGTTCAACCGGTCGTTCATCTTCTGGCTCAAGACGTGTGACGACAACCTATACCACCACTACCTCAGCGACAGCTTCAACAACAATTCCTCCCACAACAACAAAACGTTCATCATCAACACCAGTTCGTTGATGCTCAGGCTCAAGACTTGTACGAAGAAGATGAAGATCATAGACGAGTTTATCGAGAAGACATACGGCAACGGGATGTCATCAATAATCGATGGGAAAACAGCTTTAAAGTAGATATACCTGAATTTCACGGAGGCCTCAAAGGTGATGATCTTATTGACTAGTTGATTTCGGTCGAAGAAATTCTCGACTTTAAGCAAGTTCCTCCTAACCGGCAAGTCTCTCTTGCTGCTATGCGTTTTCGCGGACACGCTGCAACGTGGTGGAAACAACTTAAGACAACTCGTTCCCGCACCGGGAAAGCTCCAATCCAGTCATGGGACAAGCTCACCAAACATCTGCGTCAAACCTTCTTGCCCCACAACTACGAACGCACCATGTATACAAGACTGCAAAATCTTCGGCAAGGATCACGCACCGTAGATGAATACGCGGAAGAGATTGCTCTACTGTTAACTCGTAATGAGATTAACGACAGCCAAATTCAACTTGTTTCGCGTTTCATTGGTGGTCTACGACCTCAACTACAGACAGCAATGGCTCAATTCGATCCTTCTACGATCGGAGAGGCTCACCGTCGTGCAGCATCTTTTGAACAACAATCACGGTCGTCTAATTGGAATTCATCGTCAACACGCCCAAGGTCTCAAGATCCAACAACCAGTGTTACTCCCTCGACTTCAACAAAGGACGCCGGGGAAGCTTCAGCATCGTCCGTCAAAACCTCTACACCAGAAGAGCAGCAACTTCGCCGATCCACGCGCCCAACCACTCTGCGATGTTATTCTTGTGGAGAACTGGGTCACCGGAGTTCAGCGTGTCCTCAGAACACACGGCGATGTCTCGTAGCTGCACATACAGGCGATGAGGACGTGGAGATATATGATTCACATGAAGAGGACCAAGAAGATGACCCCAATGTCCATCACACATCAGGTGATCAGGGTCGACTTCTTCTCCTTCATATGACTTGTTTAGCACCACGCCAGCAATAGGATAAGTGGTTACGCACAAACATTTTCCGTTCGACTTGCACGATCAATGACCGTATCTGCAACTTTATCATCGATTCCGGCAGTTGTCGCAATGTTATATCAGAAGAAGCGGTGACTAAACTTGGCCTCGTATGTGAACCTCATCCATCCCCTTATTCTTTAGGATGGCTTTCCGAAGGTGTTAACGTCAGAATCACTCAACGAACTCTGGTATCTTTCTCGATCGGACCGCACTACAAGGATCATATCTACTGTGATGTCGCTCCAATGGACATTAGTCACTTAATTTTGAGACGCCCATGGGAATATGATCGCAAAGTCTTGCATGATGGCGCTAAGAATACTTATAGTTTCACTTGGGCGGCACAGCAAATCGTCCTTATTCCGTCACGGGACACCTCCATCACTCTACCTCCAGCGTCGTCTCACCCTCCGTCGGCGCAACAACAACAACGACCTGCTGCCATGCTTTGCTCTTACTCGTCTTTTATCTCGGAATTAAAAAATGAGGGCTTTGCATTCGCTTTGTTTCCTTCGACAACGCACACGACACTTACCACAACACCACCGACGGCGTTAAACGCAGTTCTTGATGAGTTTGACGATATCTTTCCAGAGAACTTACCCGAAGGATTGCCACCTCTAAGAGACATACAACACCAGATTGACCTTTTACCCGGCTCTACTCTCCCCAACAGACCCCATTACCGTATGAGCCCCAGCGAGCACGAAGAACTACGACGTCAAGTGGAGGATCTCCTTAAAAAAGGGCATATCAAAGAAAGCTTAAGTCCATGCGCCGTACCTGCTCTTTTAATTCTTAAGAAAGATGGGACATGGCGTATGTGCGTCGACAGCCGCGCTATTAATAAGATTACCATTCGTTACAGGTTTCCTATTCCGAGATTGGACGATCTTTTGGATCAAATTGGCGCTGCAAAGGTATTCTCAAAGGTCGATCTCAAAAGCGGGTATCACCAGATTCGAATTCGACCAGGAGATGAATGGAAGACAGCTTTCAAAACGAGAGAGGGTCTTTTTGAATGGATGGTAATGGCGTTTGGTCTCTCTAATGCGCCTAGTACGTTTATGAGGATTATGAATCAAGCGCTAAGACCATTCATAGGCCGATTTGTCGTCGTTTATTTCGATGACATCCTCATCTTTAGTTCTTCCATCGCGGAACACGAGGATCATTTGCGCAAGGTTCTCACTGTGTTACGTCAACAACAGCTTTTTGCAGCAGAGCATAAGTGTGAATTTGGTGTCTCCAAAGTTCTTTTTCTCGGTTATGTCGTCTCAGACGAGGGCCTGTCCGTCGATACATCTAAAATTGAAGCAATACGTTCCTGGCCTATTCCGAAGACAGTCTCCGAAGTACGACGCTTTCATGGGTTGGCTTCTTTTTATCGACGCTTTGTTAATCACTTTAGTACCATTATGGCTCCGATCACGGCTTGTATGCATGATGGTAAGTTCGACTGGACGCAAGAGGCAACAAATGCATTTGAGTTAATCAAAGAGAAATTGACGACAACTCCGATTTTGGTTCTACCAGATTTCTCTTTAACATTTGAGTTACATTGTGATGCGTCCAAACTCGGAATTGGAGCTGTGCTTAGTCAGAATGGTCGACCAGTGGCATTCTTTAGTGAGAAACTTGCTGGAGCTCGCGGCCGTTATAGCACCTATGATGTTGAATTCTACGTCATTGTTCAAGCTATTAAGCATTGGCGTCACTATTTAATTCATCGCGACTTTGTTTTGTTCACCGACCATGATGCGTTGAGACATTTGGATAGTCAAGCCAAAGTTTCTTCAAGACATGCTACCTGGATTTCTTACTTACAGCAGTTCACCTTTTCTATACGTCATCAATCCGGCAAGACAAACCGTGTTGCTGATGCTTTAAGTCGCCGTCATTCCTTGCTCACGACGATGCATACACGGGTGACAGGTTTTGCGACGTTCGGTGACTTGTACTCGACTGATGCTTTCTTTGCTCGAATATTTAAAGCCGCAGAACAAGGTCCTTATGAGGATTACTCGATTCACGATGGCTTCTTGTTTAAAGGACTTCGTTTGTGTGTTCCTGAGTGTAGTCTCCGGTTGCAAATTATTAGTGAACTACATAACGAGGGTCATGTGGGCCGAGATCGTTCACTACAGCTCGTGGTTACATCTTACTTCTGGCCGACTCTTCGTCGAGATGTCGAACGCTACGTGGAGAGGTGTCGGATCTGTCAGCAAGCAAAGGGAAGGGCGTCCAATGCGGGTCTCTACCTTCCTCTTCCTATTCCGACTCAACCATGGACTGATCTCAGTATAGATTTTGTGTTGGGATTACCACGAACCCAACGCGGTCATGATTCCATATTTGTTGTTGTTTATCGGTTTTCCAAGATGGCTCACTTTGTGGCGTGCAAGAAGACGACAGATGCAGTTAATGTCGCCAACCTTTTCTTCCGCGACATATATCGTTTACATGGACTTCCCTCATCAATTGTCTCCGATAGGGACACTCGCTTTCTCAGTCATTTTTGGAGATCTTTATGGAAACTTCTCGGCACTTCTCTGGATATGAGCACGGCCTATCACCCTCAAACTGATGGACAAACTGAGGTTACTAATAGGTCGTTGGGTAATCTCCTGCGATGCCTTGTGGGAGACAATATAAAGTCATGGGATTCTAAGCTTAGTCAAGCCGAGTTTGCTCATAATCATGCTCTCAACAGAAGCCTGGGTTATAGTCCGTTCCAGGTTGTTTACGGCATTATGCCTCGCTGTCCGTTAGATCTAGCCACGACCCCAGATTTAACTCGCCATCATGGTGAGGCCGTTGACTTCGTCTCCGATCTGCAGAAAGTACATGTTACAGCTCAGCAAAATTTGCAGCAGTCCGCTGCCAAATACAAAGCCGCAGCTGTTACTAAGCGTCGAGAGGTCCTTTTTGCGCTTGGAGATCAGGTTTGGGTCTATTTGACGAAAGAACGGTTGCCATTAAGAGAGTACAACAAGCTCAAATCTAAGAAGATTGGACCTGTGGAGATTGTCGAGTGCATCAACCCTAATGCCTACCGAGTCAAGCTACCTCCGGGTCTTCGCACTTCTGACGTTTTTAATGTCAAATACCTTTCTCCATTTCATGGTGTCAACGACCCGGCAGATTCGTGGACGAATCCTCCGTCCCCCGGGGGAACCTGATGCAGCACATCATCGTTATCATGGGCCAACTATGACGGCGGTGTTACTTGTGTTTTAAGTTATATTTCCTTTTCTCTTTAAAGTGCATGTTTCCTTATTCGAAAAGCATTAGGTCTTTCTTATTAGTATATATAGCAATCTCATAGCTTGTAAATTCTCACCTTTGGATTTTGATTAATAAAACTTGAAGGTCTTTAAGAGTTCTAACGAACACTGCGAAGAGTATTCGCGCCGTTAAGAGTTCTAACGAACACTGCGAAGAGTATTCGCCACCATTGTCATCTTCTCCGAGCTACCTTAAACTCCAAGTTATCTATTTAGGGTTCAAAACTTCGAACCTTAACATATATAGCTTCCGCCCCTCGATCAATATGATTATAAATGTGATTTTAGTGCACCAATTGAAGTGGGAAGAGAAGCTCTACCTCCACAAATTCAAACACCACAAAATGATAATATTCAATTTGAAGAATTTTTTGGTCGATTTAGAAAAAATCAAAGATAAAAAAAACTCATTTCACACTCGGAAATTCATTTATTGACTATCTGTGGGAAAGATACACTAATAAAATGTTTAAGTTAAAATGTGCTATGCTATTAGTATAATGTAATGTAATTTTTAATAGAATAAATATCTGATATAAATATATAACTTATGAAAAATTTGTGAAAATAAAATATAAGGAGTCAATTTGTAAATTTTGCAAATAAAAGGTATTAGTCATAAAATTAAAATAAAATATTTAAGAATAATTCTTTTAAGAATCAAATAAAGAGTAAATCATTGGAGAAAAACTCTTCTCTATTTTAAAATAATACTATTTTATGGTAAAAATATTTTTAAAATAGAGTAAACCTTCAAAAATGATCTTAGAAGATATATCAATAAAATTTCGGATCCAAAGATGGAACTTCTTGATCAGTCAATGTCCGCTTCACAATATTGACCAACAATGTGACATGTTAAGTTCGTTTCAAATATGTTTTAACAACTTCTTTTTTCCTTTTCTTCCTCATTTTTTTTTAACAACTTTCCATCTCCAGTAAATAACTTCAACAAGATAATTCTGGGATAATCTTTTATCTAGACCAAAAAATTCAAACTGAAACCAGTATGAAAAAATCTAATCCAAAATCAAATTAAAAACTTATAAATACCTAATTAGGTATAAAATTTATTTACTGGATCAAAACCAAAAAATAATTGATCTATATAAATTCAAACAAGAAAACTCTGATCTGGTAAAAATCAATTTATATTTGATCTAAAAATTAATATCCAAAATTATGAACATGCATTTTATTTTATATTTTTTAATTTATGATTAGTTGCAGGGTGTTTTTATTTACAATCTTCTTTATTATTTTGGTAATATTGTCAGGTAATATGAATTTTAAATGCTAAATTGATATTTTAAAAATGTTTAATTTTAATTATTAATAATTAATTTTGTTATTTTATAAAAATTGAGATAAATATGATAGATTTATGCTAAATTTTGGCAAGCTCAAGTTTTTTCAAGTCTTAAATATCCGAACTGATTTATACCACTATTAACCTAATGTGATAAATATTTGGGAAATTTGGAAAAAGAGAACAAAACAAGTAGTACTTTGTCCCCTTAGAATGATTTCAATTTTTTCCACTTTTGGACTTTCACTACCCTTCAAGGGTTTAAAAATTCATATAAAATAATTTACAACACAAAATAATTATTAAAAATATGAAAGATGAAGTACTCAATTATGTGTATTTATGAAAAATATTAGTTTTATAAAAACATATTTGGAATAACAATTTGAAAAATGGAGTAAAGTTGTTATTATATTAGATTTACCATCTACGGTGTTTCAGAATATGCATTCTACTGCATCCACAACGATCTACCCATAGTAGACTGCTAACTACACCAAAAACAGTTGAGTCTACAAACGTAGAATACGTAATCTACATTATATACTACTTTCTGCGAAATTCGTAGATAGTAAGTCCTAATAAATGTTCTTATGTCTTCCTCTGAAGAATATACTTTCTTCCTATCTCTCGTTTGTCTATGTTCTCTGTATACTCTTTCTACCATGTCATCCATATTCTCGGGTTGTAGTAAGTTTGTTCTACCGGATTTGTAACAGAATCCGAAAATCTAGGAAATAACTGTCAAAATATATTATCTAAATCTATTAAATCTTATTTATTTCCTTTTTTTAAAAATTTTGTTCCCTAAATTTTAGTTTTTCTTGCCAACAACGATTTTGATATATGTAAATTTACGGCCCTATTTTATTTAAGTTTGTAATCAGCCACTAATCTCAATAGTTTCAAGTAGTGCAGTGGTTTATGTAGTAGTTATAAATACCCAGGTGTGAAGTGTTCGATTCTCCCCTTCTACATTTTTATTAAAAAAAAAAATTCCTAAAATAACCTTAATATGAGAGTCAAATAAGACCATTTAAATTCACATCATGTATGCCTTTGTTTGTTATTGTGTATGAAACCTAAAAAGAGATTCAATGCTAAATAAGAGATTTAAAACAATAATGTCAACACTGTTATAAAACTAAGTGGGGAAACATGTTTCTTGTTATTAATCTTGACCAGAGGTCTTATATATATATACATCAGGTCATGTTTATTCTAAGTGGATAAGTATAACAGTCGATAAGCATTATCTCCTGCGGTCGGTACGGTCCTGGTCGGTCCGGTTATGTCGATCACAATCTGGTACATAACACTCCCCCTTGATCGACACATCCGGTACTGGTTCGTTGCATGCTTAATGTTGCCTCATTAAAACCTCTCCTGGAAAACCCCAAAACCAATGTGGCAAAATGGGAAACCATGGACAGGAAAAAGAGTACAACACATGAACTCCCCCTGATGAATGCATCACTGTAGATCTTTGGACGATGAATTCCTATCTGGTCGATGAGCTTCTTGTAATACTTTGTAATTTTGCCGGCCATCTGGAACTTCATTTGGACATGGTCAAGACGTGCTCCTTTGATGCTGACCACTCGACAATGTCTTCATGTTCTGGTCGGATGGATGATGCTCAATCAGTACTCGGATAGTACTCGACCAGTACTTGGATGTACCTCTATCCTGCGAGTAAATCTTTCTTGCAGGTCCTCTCATGTCCCACGGTTCCTCTAGTCTCATGGCTTTGCCATACCGTGGATGATGTCTTGATGATGTCTCATGACTTCTTTCATTTTGTCGTAGACAATGCTATGTTTTCGAAAACATATATGTTAAGTCATAGACCTTGTCATCACACGCCAATATACTCATATATGGCTAAGGTTTCTAGTCCCATCATATTCTGTCAAAAATCAATCGATAACTTGTATCATTGAAATCATTGAACCATTGAACCTCTCTTTAGGTTGGTTTGGTATAAACATAAACACAAGGAATTATAATATCCTCTATAAGGATCTATGGACTGATTGTACTAAGTATTTTCTTAGTCTATCATTTGCAGCTGCCTTGTTTCAGTCCATGAATAGTTTAGGAACAAAACTATTCTATGAGAATTTCTTTTCTCATCTTTTTGATATTCTTATCATTTCTTTATCCAGTGATCAACATGCTGCTTACTACATTTCTTTCTTACTTATATCCAGACATTTATCATTTTCGAATTTATAGTAGCATCCACCACATAGGAGTACATCTCCTTATAATATGTTCCTTAGTCTTTGTGTGTATCCTTGTGTAATCAAGCCATTCTTTGAATGCTGTAAATAGGAATATGAACACCTTAGTCCATGTCTCACGATTTCTTCTTCTTTTCCCACACATGACCTATTTTTCACTGGTTTTATCTTATCAGATGGTGTTTCTATATATGGCCAATACACCCATCTCTTTTATAGATTCTTTGAATCTTTCTTTAAACCCCCACGGTTTCAACCTTTTAATCTATAAATGCATTCTTGTATTCACGTGGGTTCTGATCCTCGCTTATATATTTTAAACTCAAGTGCTATTTCCTTATGCATCTTTATCTTTTATGTGTGTATGTGTCGACACTCTTTTATATGTATGGTTCCATTGTGTTCCAGACATGAACTAATCGATTAGAGATTTCATTCTTACTAAGAACCTTCATTACCTTGCAATTTGGCGTCCCAAACTACATGGTCTGGTACCTTAGATGTTTAGCTGTGCAGCCTTATCTCAATGTCTGGTCTGGTTTCCCTTATGACCTCGGATATGTCATTTCTATGCACCTTTCTTTTCATTTCCGAGGTTCCTTATCTTATGGAACATATTGGTCTATCTTTAGACTCTATAGCAACTTGATTATGTCTCTTCTAGGACATTAATTTCGTGGTGCTTAAGCTGGTATGACTTAGTCATTTTTTTTCTTTACTTTTCGGGTCTAATCTGTCTTGCATTCTTTTAGTTAGCTTTGTATGATCTTTCTTTGGACGTCTTAAATCATATTCTCTGGTCCGAGGATCTTGCCAAAACAAGGATGGTTAATACCATTCCATTTCTTTATACTTGTACCAGCTTATTTCTTTCTCCCCCTGATGTTGGATAGTTGGATTTAATCATGCAATCCGTAAACCTGGCCTTAATCTGATCACCCATATTTGGCTCAAGGTTTCTTATAAAATCGTGGGAGAAAGCATTCTCATATCCAACATATATTCCCAATCTTATCTCATCTTCTTATGAGGTTCTATCCTAGACGGCACATATTATTGTGGTGGTCTATACATAATCTCTTAGGATAGTCTATGTCTGGATCATGACCCTTTATCATTCTTAGATGGAAATATCTATACTCACTTTATATAGCCTGATGCATATTTTTATTACATGTAAATCCATGTGTTCCCAAGCATTAGCTAGTGATCTTTGTATCACAAAGAATTCGGCCAAGTTCTATCATGGTCATAGACCATGGCACTCGGATTTTTAGTGTTGTTCATGGACCACATGAGTGTCATTTCTCCCCCTCATGAACATGCTATAAATATTTTAGATGCTTGGAACATTATAGCCTATTGAGTTTCCCTTGTGTACATGTTACACAACGTGAGATTCTATGGGATAACTCTTTTGTGTCTTTTTTCGATATCAATCTTTGCATCAATTTTAAAGACCTGGATGGCTAGTCCAGTCATGCCATAAAGTGTATAAAATTTTGTGGTCAACCTATCTGGTTACCTTTTGCCTTTATCATACTGATCTTTTAGCATAGTTTAGATCAGTTGGGAGTACAGTCTCGACCATTTTTATGCATTGGGCGATTTTTACTTTATTTATAATCTTTATAATCGAGTTTAATTGTTAGAAACAATCTCTGTTGGACTTGAAAGCTCCAACTTACTCAAAGGATTTTGGGATCTATTATCTTAGGGTTTGGGGTTTTGCAAATTTTAATAGTCTTAAATCTTTATCAATACAACCAAATTAAGTATGGGTTCTCTTTTAGATTTCAGAATTTTAATTACCTAAACTTTGATGTTTGTAGAACCGGACCACCGAGAGCAGGAATGAGTCGGATCGCGAACTGCATGACCGGAATGGATAAAAAATTGGTCGCCTCTTCTTAACCTCCAATTGGGTTGAATGGAATTTATGAATCATGGGTTTGATCTTGGTTAGACCTTAAACACAAGAGTCAAAAACAAGTTAAAATAATGATCAAACACAAATTGTAAAACAAAAGAGGAGATTAGAGTTTTAGGGTTTTTAGGGTTTCTGGCGGCGCTTATTGAAATAGAGCGTGAAAGCGCGTCTAAGATCGGATCGACACAAGGTTTACGGTGATCTGTTCGTCTCGTCAGGAGCTTCAATTTGATATATTACTCGTCTTCTGGTTTCTCAGGATTGAAGAGATAGATCGATTTGAAGTTACGCCAAAATTAGGGTTTTTAGGGTTACTGGCGGCGCGTATTGAAACAGAGCGTGAGGGGGCGTCCGAGATCGGATTGACACGAGGTTTACGGCGTTGGATTCGTTTTGTCGAGAGCTTCGATTTGATATGTGGCTCGTTGTCTGGATCCTTACGGTTGGAGAGATAGAGCGATTTTAATATGCGCCGTTTTTAGGGTTTTTGGTGGTTTTGGGTAGCTCGGGTTTTTGGAGAACGTATCGTGCTGATAACGTGTTATAAAACTAAGTGGGGAAACGTGTTTCTTGTTATTAATCTTGACCAGAGGTCTTATATATATATACATCAGGTCGTGTTTATTCTAAGTGGATAAGTATAACAGTCGATAAACATTATCTCCTGCGGTCGGTACGGTCCTGTCGGTCCGGTTATGTCGATCACAATCTGGTACATAACAAACACAAGCTTATAATGGTTTGACACATAAGTAACATGTTACTTTGCAATTGTCCATTAAGATTTAAAGCAAGAATGTCAACACAAGCTAATGATCCAACAAAACAAATAACATAATTTGAACCAAAAGTTACAACTTGAAAACTGAGACCGTTGTTGTAAGATCTGGCTTGTGTTAAGGTTTCCTTTGAAAGGCCTTTCTTGGCTGCTTCTGCAGCAGCCTTCTCTGCTTCAATCTCAGCCATAATAGCATCGATTTCAGCTTCTTCTTGCTGCCTCAGAGTACCTTCCTCCCATGTCATCAGACCAACCTCAATGTTCTTTCCCCCACTCTCCACTACCTGTAAATTTGCAAACCTCATCAGTTTTTTTTAAAAAAAATTCACTACTTGTGTCTGCAAAATAGGTTCATTAAACATTATTTTCTAACTCAGTTAGTAAAGTCTTTTTTGTTAGTTTTGCCTTTAACTAAAGCCAACTTTCTAGGTGACGCATATTAATTACAAAAATCCACACACTTAGGTACGTAAGAATCTGATACATATGATCATAAGAAATTACTTGGTAACAGAGCACCCATAAACATCTCAAAAGAAACCTACTTGGTTTAGTTATAGAGAACAAAGGAACAAACTAACCTCAAGCAGAGAACGAATAGAAAGTTTCACAGTTTCTTGGAGAAAGAGGAAACCGAGATGAAAATAGAGTACCACTTGTTCTTAATCAGGGAGGAAAGCTTCGTCTGTCGTTGACCAACTTCAATCTATCCCTAGTATATGCAAATAAGCAAATTAAGATCAACAAAAAAAAACACAGAGGGGATTTCGAAATCCTAACCTCTACGATCTTGGGAACCAAGATGATAAGAACTGCTCCCGAGCTTTGAACAACTCCAATTGTAGCTGGCGGAGATTACAAAGTTATTCTAGTCGCTGATGTTTAGAGAGAATAGAAGAAATAAGGAGGACGAAAAAGAGATGTGACGATGAGTTCAAGGTCTCTGTTGAACTAAGACGGCCGCAAAAGAAGGTGGTGATGGCGAAACCTAATCGCCTCTTCGTTGGAGAGAAAGAAGAGTCGGAGTCGACTACGTGTTCTAATGTTTTTTCTTCTTCTTTTTTAACTTTTTAGATAATAAAAGTAAAAACAATATGAATAAATTATATTAACTTTTAATACTTGTATTTAGAAATTAATAGAAAGGGCAAAAAAGGATTTGTATTATTGTTTATTCTATAGGGACAATAATTTTGGTTTTAATTCTAAGGGTACAAGGTTGTAGTTGTTTTGTTCTTTATTTCTAAATTTCCCATATTTTGTAAATATTTTAGTTACAGAGTCAAATCGACCTAGACACAAAAAACTGATTCACGTACAAACTAAAAATTTATAATATCTAACTGAGTCCCAATATCTAACTAAGTTTCAATATCTAAAATGTGAAAGACATGTACCTGAAAAAAAACCAGCGCAAACCAGACTCGTCCAAATCCTATGAACATTCAACAGAAAATGAGCAGTTTTTTTCAACTTTCAAGCAACTGAACCAGAAAGTCTTTTTTGTTGATCATGGCACACTTTGATTTGTTCTTCTTTAAATTTCCATTTCCCCGTGACCTTCTCTCCTCGTTAACTTTTTCTCTCTACACTAAAAGTAAATTTGAGATTGCTCTGGCATCGACCGGCGATGTAATAACCCTTCTAAAGGGGTAAAGTGGTCGAAATCGATAAAGTCAGAATTTGGAGCCGAGTTTTTGGGAATCAAAGTATGAGGAGTTATGTTGAGTTTCCATCACGAAATTTTAGACATGGTTCATGGAAAATAGAAAATTAGTCGAGCATCAACTTGGTGGTCGAATTACGGGCGATAAGGGAATTTTGAAGTACAGCATGGTCGAAGAATTGATCGTGGATGAACTATGAGTCGGATAAGCTGCTCGACCATAGTTAGACAATGTGTTATATTGATCAGACGGCCGTTCTGGAAGCATCACATTTTTTTTGAATCACGACGTTTTAGAAGCTCGACGTTTTTAAAGCATTACGTTTCTTAACCACTAAGTTTTCCGCGAAACTTTATTTGAGAAAGATCATAAGTCGGAAGCAGGACGGGAAGCAAACACGTCGGGAACGAAGCACGAAGGGAAAACCCGAAGTTGGGCGAAAATCCTAATTTCGGTATTATAGAATTTCTCGGGGAAGCCTGAGGCTGGGGAAATATTTTCCATCAAGGTCAGGATTCCTTTGGAGTTTATTAAAAATATTCAGCGCATAAAAACGGGAGCGAAAAATACTCGGGATTGATCGCGGGTCGAAAATTCACCGGGAGGGTCTAAATCGCGCAAATGAACCGAGAAGCTCGAGGTGGCTTGATCTATGGGATAAGAACGTGGTGGCAACTGTATAGCAGCTGAGTGTCAACAGAAGCTCGAGGTGTAGTCGCGCATGGAAGCATCACTTGCAGCCTGACATGTAGAAGCACGAGGTGTCGTGATACATGCAACCGAAGCATACTGATTGACATGTAGCAACCGGTGTGTCGCAACGCATGCAGTCCAGCCATGCTGAGAGGCATCTGGACGTGGAGGTTTCTTACTACATGTGACTGAGACATGCGTGATTACATGTGTGCACCCGTGTGTCGCCGCACATGCAACCTGAGGCATGCGGGCTGACACACAATTGCCCGTGTGGCCTCATCTTACTGGCTGATGATTTCTGTAAATAGCCCACGTGTAACGCCCCGACCGCCCACGACTAATGGGCCACCCATGCCCGCTCTCTCAGCCCGTGGGCCCCATCCCGTTCCAGCGGTCGTTCCGTTAATTTTTCAAGACTTGAAATCATTGTTTACTGACCCTGCAATCACCACATGACCTTTCCCCGTGCTTTGGCCTCACTCGTACGGTATCGACAATCACTTCCCGATAGGTCACCCATCCTTTCACTACTCCAGTCCAAGCACGCTTATCTTTGGAATTCTAAACGGATGTGTGACGGAAAAGGTAAGTCAACTTTGGTGATATATGTAGCCAAATCAATTCTCTTAAGTCTTTCCGTATATCACAACTCGGGATGTTACAATTCACCCTTTCTCAAAGAACGCAACACCCTAGTTTGAGAAGTTCCGACATCCAAAACAATAAGGAGAACTTCACATTTCCGAGATCTTAATCTAATCTATTAAAACAGAGTCCTAAAATTTATCTACTTATAAATATTGTCACTTAAGTTTTGGACTTGCTCTAGAATAGTAACTGTTTGGCTATTTAAGTGTGTTTGGCTACAGAGATATATCGACAGATCTTATAACATAAAACGTTATACTAAAAATAATAGAGTACATACTCGTTTAGACTTCCCATTGTATCCGGATGAACCGGATCTCTTAAATTAAACCAAAACCTTATAAACGATAACCATCGAATATTCATTTATCATAACCGGTACGTTATTAATTTTACATGTGAATAATAGAGAACATACACAAACTACGATTGGGCTACATACCAGCACTAATGCAATAACACATGATCTATCTTCTTAGTTTATATTCCAATCTGCACATAGGAGACCATGTAATTTAACAAGAGTAATAAAATAACATTGATTCACTATTATGGAACACTACATGGTCGTTAAATCTTATTCTCAGATCACAACCTGTTCACATAAAGAAATCTAATTTCATTTTTGGTTCAGCATTACCCATACATTTCAATTTATAGTTCTTTATAATATGCAAAAAGTAGTCTATTAGCTTCGGTCGGTTGATTGATAACACATGTTTATTAACCCGATTCAAATCAAGTATAAAAGAATATTCTGACCTCATTAACAATATATAAATCTAATCTTAACTAACTTGCCTTGCAAACAAGATCACCTTTAACAAATTAATTCCTTTTTAACTTCAAGATATTATTCCTATAATTCCGAACCTACTTAAATACTCCATTACATTCTTGCAGTGCAAACAAGATTACTCTAACAACTTAATTCATTTTTATAATGAAAGATATTATTCCTATAATTCCGACTTCCATTTTACAAAACTTACTATCTAACCAACTTAAGATTCCATATCTTAACTTCCTAAACACCTCCTAAAAATATATTCAAATCTAAATGAACTTTTAATCTCATAAAATAATGTAAAAAGAATATCCTCACGATATACTCAAACTCATAGATGCTACTCTCAATATGCTATCTATTCTTAAAATAGGTAATTAGAATATATTATCTATGACAAAAACAGAACTCGAAATATCCTCGCCATATTATACCTAAATGTTTACTCATCTTATATAAATAGACGATCCTCAACCTATAATTTATACATCCTCAACTTAAAAACACTTTCCCTCCTATGGCTATGGTTACCTCAGAATCGACGATCACCTTTCTCAATGATGTCAAACCTTTCAAAACATCTTGGATGGTTGAAGTTAAAGTCCTGCATTCATGGACACAGCCTTCAAATTATTCTGCTGGAGACTCTCTTAACTTCATTCTTGCTGATAAGACAGTATGGTTATATATAACTTTATTTTTATGAAAGTTTAATATCAGTGACTTATATTGATCTTTATATCAACTGTGAATGTAGGGAGTTAAGATTCATTGTACCTGTAAGAAAGTCTTCTTTCCTCGTGTAAAGAGGCTTCAGCTTGGACAATGGAGGTTCGTTGAAAATTTCTCATTAACCGCAGCAGCCGGTAAGTACCGAGCTACAAGCCATAAGTACAAAATGGCGATATTGAGCAATTCTGACGTCACCAAATCCACCCTGGAAAATGATGATAAGTTTTTATCATTAGCATCTTTCACAGAAATCATTAGCGGAAGTCTTAACTCCAAATTTTTGATTGGTAAGTTATTAGTGTTTATACTCTTCGGTTTATATAATTTTAAGAGTTTTAATATAGACGATTATAATATGGTTGTAGATGTTATTGGTCAAGCAATAGATATTGAAGATATCCAGGTTATTCCTGTGCATGGTAAAGAAACAAAAAGGCTTCAGCTTACTTTGACAGATACTGAGTAAGTTATTGATTATTTTTTGCAATGTTCTTATATGTTCTAAACTATTAAAATCGTGTGTTCAATATGTAACTCTTACTTTCTATTTTCAGGGATAACCAGATACCATGTTGTCTTTGGGGCCGCTTTACTGAACAGATGTTATACACATCCAAAGTAGCACAAGTGAATAAGAATTTTCTTTGTTTACTGAGATTTGCTAAAATCAATGTTTACCAGGGTAAGAAATGAAGTTATATATTTTAAATAGATTTTTTATTAACTTATACGTTTTCATATTCTGTTTTTCAGGACAAGTTCAAATTACAAATGCTTTTGATTCTTCCGCTATTGAAATTAATCCAGCCGGATTTGACGTGGAAGACTATCTTCAAGTGTAAGTTTGCTTCTAATAACATACCAAATATTGTATATACTTATTATATATTCATGATCTCTTAGTCTTTTTTTTTACTATTCAGGATACCTGATAATGAGCAAGCTCTCGTAACTGTTGGTCATGAGGTTGCAATACCTAAAGGAAGCAAACGCCTGGCTGATAAATGGTTTTTTTATCCTGAGAGATCAATTCGGGATATAATAATGGCGACTGAGGTGATTTTTTGTTGCGCTGCTATTACCTATATCCTGTTATCATCATCTAATTTTATCTAATTTTAATGTTGTGTATGTAGACTGAAAAGTGCATTGTTAAGGGCACAATCTATGCAATTGACACAGACTATGCTTGGTATTATTTTGGTTGTGTTAAATGTCACTTCAAGAAGGTGACGGACATTACCAAAAGGGATGTGGTACCTCTGAAACATCTGTGGTGTTGTCATTCATGCCACCAGTATGTAACCAATGTTGCACCTAAGTATGTTTAATAACCTTAATATATTTTATATGTTTTATATCTATTATAACTTATATATTTGAAATTTTTTCAGGTTTAAACTTCATCTACTCATAAAAGATGACACTGGTGAAACTAAGGTGATGCTGCTTGATACAATTGCGGAACCCATTTTGGGTGTGAGTGCTGAAGTGCTCCTAGATGGTTCTCTAGAGGAGGTATATAAAAGTTTCCAATTCATTGTAATAAACTACACATTATATTGTCTTTGCTAATATATTAGAAGTTTAAATTTTTTTAGGTTCAAGATCATGAGGACTTGCCTGATGCTATTACTGAGCTTATTGGAAAAACTTTTAAATTTGGTGTCTATGTGGGCAAAGACAATGTTGACTATGGTGCAGATATATTTAACATTGGAAAAACATGGTCTGCTGATGCAATCATATCTATTGTTGACGAAGAGAATACTGAGAACACATTGACAACCATTGCTTCATCCGACCGTTCCTCTGGACAAGTTTTAACCGATGCAATCATTAATTACAAAATTTTTCCTACTTAAATATTTTATTAGTCATGTATATATGCGTGCCTTTTAAAGTTTACTAGATTTTGACCCGCCCTTGAAAAGGCGGGTTTTTTTTTTTGTTTTTTTTCAGTATAAAGATTAAATATTATTCATTTTAATTATATAAACCATACATCATAAAGTTTCAATTATGCGGGTTTGTAATAGTGTGTACAGTATGGCGAAATTTAAAATGCATCATACAACTGTTTTATGTTTGTAATAAGTTAAACAATGTTTTATCCGAAATTCTTACTTCGACTATTATATAATTTTAAAGATTTATAAAATTATAAAATATTGCTAAAAAAGCGCGCGTTGTTTTCACTTATTAACCGAAAAATAATTTATAAATAACTATTATTTTTGTTTCAAATCATAAAAATTGAGTTCTTATATTTTTATTATTTGTTTTTTCTCTTCAAAATAAAAATAAATAGAACAAATATTTGGTCAAGAGTGATTTGAATGAATTTATATTTTTTTATTAAAGAACATATAATTTAAAAGTTTTTTGAAAATAATGTTGAGTTTTAAGAAGTGTTTTTATATTTGACCTAAATCTGCTGAACTGGTAGACCCGTACCATGTATATAATCTAGTTCGGATTTAATGAAAAATCATTAATTAAAAATCCGATAGAACCCGGTAAAACCCAAAAATTCATTATTAACCTGTGATCTAATACCAATGATCAAATAAAACATAAAAACTTATTAATATGACAATATTAGTTTATTTTTGTTATTAAAAACCTATTATAAGTTTGTATTTTTCTATTTTTCTATTTTAGATTTAAAATTAATTTTATGATACATAGATTTAAGAAAATAACTTTATAATGTCATTATGTTTTTTATTAATTTAGTTTCAGAATATATATGTCTAATATTTGAACATAAAATATTTATATTAAATAAAAGTAGCATATTTTATAAATATGTGTAAGCCCATTATTTATTGATCCATTTTAATATATTTCTGCAGGCCCAAAACTAAAAGACTCAAATGCCATTAATGAATTTTATCATTCTTTGTAAAATTAAGGGTATTTTTGGAAAATTAAAAACATTCATTAAGGGTATAATTTGGGAATGGTCATGTTTTAATGGTATTGATTGTATTTTTGTGAAGGTCTCTTTGATCAGCATTGACAGTGAAGAGAATACAAGTTTGTCTTCGACTCCACTATCAAAGCGAAAGGGAGACTGTGAGATTGGTGACCATTCTTCTACTTCTAAGAAACAATGCTCAAAGATAATCAAGCAGGAAAAGAATGGTGGGGACTAAACAGAGATGCTGAAGTGGAGTTTTAATATGTTTTCAATTTTCGTTTGATTTAATAAACATCTTTCTGGTTTTTTTATTACTTTCTGGTTTACTTCCATATATTGTTTTGTTTGGTTTTTATCAATAAAGAGGCTTTTTAATAATGATGTTTGTAATTTTGTTAATTTTAGTTACCAAAATAGCTACTTATCCTAACTAATATACCGGCAACTCTCTTGCTCTAAAAACGATTTCTAATTATACTAACTTCACTATAAAAATTATATAAACTATCAATTCATAAAAGAGTTATATTCCTATACTATTTCTTTTAGTTCGAGTAGCTAACCTTGCTTTTCTTTTTTTCAATGTAGTGGCCAAGGTATGATTATTTTCCGATGAACTCAACCTCTGTTTCTGGTCAATGAACTCAAGTACCTGAAATAAATCATACAGAATAACACAGTGAGAAAAGAAAAGATGCAGCTTTTGAAGTTTTGTACATATCTTCTTTATGTCACAAGTACCAAAGTTTTGTCACATATTGTGACATAAAGTAGACAAAACAATGACACAAACTGACAATATTCTTTATCAAGAAGCATGCAAATTCTTTTTCGTTGTATTATCAATAACCATGCATGAACTCTACAGTTTTTTAAAAAGTGTGTGAAGTCCATCAACTTGGTCACATCAACAATCTCGACCTCCTCTATTTAATCTCTAATTCCCTTCCTGAAAAAAACAGAGAGAAACACTTCTAACCTCTTGAATTTCTTTTTGATCCACTTTCACGAACAAAGAGTTTCTAAGAAAGATATTTTAAATCTCACATCTAAGAAAGATAAACTATCGGAGATGGGGTCAGATTCTTCGGTTAACAATGGTTACATCATCGACATCGACTCTGATTTCGACGATTATTCAGAAGCCGATCCGACCAACTACTTTGGAAATCTCGACCTACGATATTTTGCTGCCAAACCAAAGGAAATGCTATTCGAGAACACTGAGTTGAAGGAAAAGTGTTTGGAGAATGACAACCCGGTTGCTCACTATATCTAGGGGATACTTAAGTACTTCATAACGGAGGACCAACATGCAGGACTATATCATTTACGACAAGCTTCCATTGGGAAAAAATGATGAAGGTACGTTACTTTACGCTTTGTTAATGATGGTTCGTGGTCACTATTGGAAGGGGCGAAAGTACATGGATAAACTTCGATGGCTGGAAAACCCATCGATGTCCAATCAAAGCTGGGAGAGAATTAAGAACTCCCTAAGTTCAATTCTGTGTAGTTTCACTCATGATGACTATGCGGAGATGGTTAACATTCGGCCACGGAGAATGTGCCATCCCGAGGATGACATAACTTTAGTTTGCGATCAGTGTTAGTATTACAAAAGGGTTTATCAATGGTTTTCCTTTGCTACTCGTGAAGAATAAGAAATGGAAGGGTTGTTTTGTGTAAG
Source organism: Raphanus sativus (assembly GCF_000801105.2). NCBI lineage: Eukaryota > Viridiplantae > Streptophyta > Magnoliopsida > Brassicales > Brassicaceae > Raphanus > Raphanus sativus. Next base: position 32,440,524 of record NC_079516.1, read on the forward strand.
TTTATCCATGCAATATGTTTTAATTTGTTTTTTCATTTCATGCACTATGTAATCCTCTATGCTACTTTGTTGTATAGATTAGATGTGTGTTCTATGTTGTATAATCAAGCAGTTGAATGTGTCTGTGTTTTTTATTTCCTTATCAATATGTTTTATTATATTTTATAAATTGTTGCATTTTATATTTTATCCTGTACATGTAAATTAAAAGAATTAATCAAATTCTGACTTTGTTACAAAGTTTAATTACCATTTTCAACATTGATAACAAACTAATGTATTTGTTAAAATATTAAAATGATTGAACTGTTAGCTATTAATTATATATTAATAGTTAAGTGGCGAGCAATCTATAAAACGTTCAAAAATAGATATTAGAGATTATACAATATTTAATATGTAGAATATCTTAATTTAAGTGATCTACAAGATATTATACAATATTTAATATTTAGAAGATCTTAACTTCATTTAATTTTCTTCTCAAAATATTTCAAAGTCCCGCCTAAGTTATAAATTATAACCATAGATAATTTGAAAACTTTGAAAACTCGATTAACAAAACAATGTTCACTGTGTGCAGCCATTAAACGAATTTTTACCTATCACAACTTACTTTAAGGTGATTCTACTGTTCTTCATAAGCAATTCAATTTAGCCGGATCTATAGCTCTTGTTTCTGCGAGTTTAGTTTTGTTTTTGTTTAAATATCTACAGTTGACAGGATGAAAAGAAAATACCAACCTCCAATACCAGGTCATGCTCATAAGTTGGTTTCACCGAGAAAAGAATTCCCTTTGAAAACTGTTTTTGCAAGATTGTTGAATGGAATCACCAATAAGAACAGTTCATCAAGGTTCCAAACGCCAGCACCGGTTTCGATTCCTACAAACAAACGAGGTATGTTAGAAAATATATACATTATTTCTTATATAAAATTACACAATAAATTATATATTCTATGTTATAGTTTGTATTGACAGATCAAATATTGGTGACCCTAATCAATGTACGTTATATATAGATTGCTTTATTTTTGCTAACAGAGACTGCAATGATACATAAGACATTTTTAAAATACAAATTATAAACCTATAATAATTGAACTTATTATGCAGTCATCTCAACTATAGTAAGAGCAACAGTGAAAAGCCATGGGGTTTATCGAACATTCAGCACACCAAAGAGAAAAAAGTTGAACACATACAGCAGTAAAACACCACTCGATGCAACAATTTCTAAAGTGTCTCAGTCTACATACGATAATTCAGGAGCTGATTCAAATAATGAAGGTATTAATTTAATATCTTTAGATTATGAATCTGCGCATTGCGTTGAAATGCTACATTTTCATCTATTTATATACTACATATTTTGCAGATTTTTTAGGCTCTATAGATGAATGTGATGATCTACAAGTTGAATGTAGCAGTCAAGGAAATTCTGATTCTGAAATTTCAGATGATGAACAAGAAATTGAATCTGAACCAGAAGCAGATAAACAAGATCAATCTGAACGAGTCAAATTTGTAGCAGCTTTATTTCAAAAAAAAAATTCTGGCGTGAAGACAAAACCAGAAGCAGACACATCAAAAATGGATGGTTAGTACCATATTGTCAAGAAATTTCAAAATAGCTTGAGTGCGTTATTAAATTTTCTATTTTCTATGACATCAGATTATGTTGACGAAGGTGATCCAGATTACACTTGCGTTCATTGTGGAGCTATCATGTGGTTAGGTGAACGTATAAATAAGACCAAGTCTAGAAAAAACCCTATATTCACATTGTGTTGCATGCAAGGTCAGGTTCAGTTGTCATTGCTAAAGAAACCGCCTGATGTTCTTATGAATCTTCTTAAAGGAACTGATAAGCTGAGTAGACATTTTCAGAAGAATACCAGATCATATAATATGGTTTTCTCATTCACTTCTCTTGGTGGAAAAGTATATAAATCTGTTAAAAAGGGACGAGGACCCCAAATGTTGGTGCTTCATGGAGAAAATTATCATTTGATGGGAATTTTAACTCCACCTGAACGGGATTCTGCCAATGGACAGCTTTACATTGTTGACACAGAGAATGAAGTTCAAAACAGATCTAATGCTTTGAGGTGTAGTGTTTTTTGTTTCTGTCAATAAGTGGTAATGCGTTTGTTCTGAAAAACTCCTATATAATTAAATCAGTTATCTTTTTTCAGAGGTGGCAAAAGCTCGCAGAGACAGTCTACCGTAGACGGACTAAAGAAGGAAATCATTCAGCCTATAATGGAGATGTTAAATGCTGTTAATCCATATGTTAAAAAGTTTCGATCAGTTAGAGAAAGATTTCGTATGAATCCTAAAGAGGCTTTTCATATGTGAATTGTAAGCAGAGGTGACAAAGATAGTCGGACATATAATATGCCTACAGCATCTGAAGTTGCTGCATTGATTCCTGGAGATTTTAATTTAGGAATGGATAAAAGGGATATTGTTCTGCAGCATAAGAGTGGTCGCTTTACAAGGATTGATGAGATTCATATATCCTATTTAGCTCTTTAGTATCCTCTGCTATTTGTTTATGGTGAAGATGGATTCAGGATTGGTATTAAAATGGGTGAAACAGAAGCTTCAAAGAAACTCAAAAAGGGTACTATCAGTATGAGGCAGTTTTTTGCTTTCCGTATGCAAGAGCGAGAAAATGAGTCACATGGTCTACTCTATTCAAGGAGGTTATTTCAACAATTCATAGTTGATGCCTATACAACTATTGAGTCCAACCGACTGAGGTATTTGAAGCTTAACCAGACATGCTTGCGATCAGATAGTTATGCCTCTATCAAGGAGTCTGAGAATGGTGGTCAGTCGGACATGAGTGAACAGGGTCAGGAATTTGTTCTACCAGCTACTTTTACAGGGGGTCCAAGATACATGAAGAATATGTACTTAGACGCTATGGCCATCTGTAGACATTTTGGTTTTCCAGAACTTTTCATCACTTTTACGTGCAATCTTAAATGGCCAGAACTTACAAGATTTCTGAAAAAGAGAGGCTTGAATTCAGATGACATACCAGAAATTATATGTCGGATCTTTAAGTTGAAACTGGAGTCTTTGATGAATGATTTGACAAAGAAGAATATTTTGGGCAAAACGGCTTCATGTAAGTTCTTAAAAACTGATTCTTATTTTTTTTTCTATTTCAAGTTATATACATATGATCGGTTGCTTACATTTTTCATGTTTTTATATTTTTCAGCTATGTATACTGTTTAGTTTCAAAAAAGAGGGTTGCCACATGCTCACATTCTGCTTTTTATGCGACCTAGATCCAAATTTCTGAAAACAGAAGATATTGATAAAATAATATCAGCTGAGATACCAGACAAATCAGTTGATTCAGATCTTTATGATGTTGTTAAAGATATGATGATTCATGGTCCTTGTGGAGCTGCTAATATGAATTCACCGTGTATGGAAAATGGACAGTGTTCGAAAATTTTTCCTAAACCCTATGCTGAGAATACTAGAGTGAAAAATATGGTTTTCCAGTGTATAGAAGGAGTAGTCAACCTAATTGTTATGTGGAGAAGAATGGTTTGAAGTGTGATAACAGATGGGTCATTCCTTATAACAAGACACTATATCTTCGCTACCGAGCACACATTAATGTAGAGTGGTGCAACCAAGTTGGTTCTATTAAGTATTTATTTAAATACATTAATAAAGGAGCAGATCGTGTTACTGCGGTAGTCGAACGAACAGAGCCTGATGTTGCAAATAATACAGCAGAGAAGACAACTGTACCAATCTCATCTACAGCGAACTCAGCTACAGCTTCTTCTGCAGCAGCGAGTTCAGCTGCAGAGATCTCACATACAGCGAAATCAACAGCAGGGAAGTCGGTGGAGAATCAGAAAAATGAAATAAAGGACTTCTTTGATTGCAGGTATTTTTAGCTGAGTTCAGAAATTAAATAACAGTGTAATTTATGTCTGTTTTTTTAACTCTGTTTTAATTGATTTATGTAGATATGTTTCCACATGTGAATGAGCATGGAGAATTTTTAAGTTTCTGATACATTATAGATCCACTGCGGTTGAGAAGCTGTCAATTTCATCTACCAGGAAAACAACCCGTTATCTTCAGAGGGAAGGATAAGGATGTTGTTGGTCGTAAACTCATCCAAAACACAATGTTCTTGGCATGGTTTGACATGTGTAAGATTGATGCTTTTTCTAGGACTCTTACCTATATTCAGATTCCCAACTATTAAACATACTCAAAGAGTCAGAAGAAGTTCAGTAGAAGGAAACAGGGGTTCAGCATTGGAAGAATTAACTATGCCCCCCGTAAGCAGGAAAGTTCTTATTATTTGAGGGTATTGTTGAACTATGTCAGAGGTCCTACATGCTATGCCGATATTAAAACTTATAATGATGTGCTTTATGATAGCTACAAAGATACATGTTATGCTCGAGGAATATTGGATGATGATCAGGAGTATATAGATGACTTAGTGAGGCGTAGTTTCGATAGTTCTGCAGCTGCTGTTCGAGATCTTTTTGTTCTCATGCTTTTGTCCGACAGTCTGTCTCAACCAGAGGTGGTTTGGGAAAGGACTTGAGAACTCTTATCTGAAGATATTGAGTATAATCGAAGACTTCAGTTCAATAGGCCAGGTAGAAACTAACATCTTATAAAGAATTTAAATATATTATTGTTAAAATGTCTTCGTTCATTAAATTTGTTTTGTTTGTATTGTTTTGGCAGGACTGACACTTAGTGACAAGGACAAAAAATTATATGCTCTTATAGAAATTGAGAAGCTTATGAAAAGGAATGGGAGTTCGCTGGAAGTATATGAGACTATGCCAAAGGTTCCTGCCGATGCTACATCGAATGAAAACGTGTTGATCTATGATGAACAAAATTACGATGTAGAAGCACTGCAAGCATCTCACGATGTAGATTTTCCAAAGATGACTGATGAACAAAGAAAAATCTATGATGAGATTATTACTGCTGTTGTTGAAGATAGAGGCAGAATGTTCTTTGTTTATGGTTTTGGAGGAACTGGGAAAACATTTCTTTGAAAACTACTATCAGCTGCGTTGAGGTGTAGGGGAGATATAGTTCTTAATACTGCATCAAGCGGAATTGCTTCTCTTTTGCTACCTGGTGGCAGGACTGCCCATTCCCGTTTTGGCATACTGATTAATCCAGATGAGTTCACTACATGCAATCTGTCTCATGGAACAGATAAAGCTAATTTGATAAAGGAATCATCTCTAATTATATGGGATGAAGCACCCATGATGAGCATGTATTGTTTTGAATCTCTAGACAGAAGTTTAAATGACCTAATGGACAATCCAGATAATAAGCCTTTTGGTGGAAAGGTTATAGTGATTGGTGGTGATTTTCGACAAGTGCTTCCTGTTATAACAAGAGGTGGCAGAACATAGATTGTTTTGGCTTCCATGAACTCATCATATCTCTGTGAACATTGTAAGGTGCTGAAACTAACTAAGAATATGAGACTTTGTTCGAACAATCTAACAGATAAAGAGGCAAAAGATCTAAAATATTTTTTCTGAGTGGATTTTGGCCGTTGGAGATGGGAGAGTGTCAGAAGCTAACGATGGGGATGAGGTAATTGATATTCCAGAAGAGTTTTTGATTACGGACCCTACTGATCCTATAGAGACTATAAGTCTGGCGATTTATGGAGACGCTGACTCACTGAGAGGGATGAAAGATCCTACGTTTTTCCAACAGAGAGAAATTTATGTCCAACAAATGAGGATGTAAATATGATTAACGATCATATGTTATCTAAACTTGATGGTAAAAAATTTACTTTATATTCATTTACTTATTTGAGTTTATAAATTATAAAATTACTCAATCTGTTTAGTAAATCTTTTTTGTATCAGGTGAAGAAATGATTTATATCTCATCTGACAGTATAGATCCATCCGATACTGGTTCTGTCAATAATGAGGCCCTAAGTTCGGACTTCCTAAACAGTATTAAAGTATTTGGTCTACCAAATCATAGTCTGAGACTGAAAGTTGGTTGTCCTGTTATGTTGCTTAGGAACATTAATCCTAATGAAGGTTTAATGAATGGGACAAGATTGCAAATTACAGAAGTTATGGATTTTATGGTGCGAGCTACAATCTTAACCGGTGACAAGGTTGGTGAAGATGTTTACATTCCTAGATTGTTGATCACTCCTACAGATAAAAGACTTCCTTTCAAAATGCGTAGAAGACAATTGCCCCTAGCTGTTGCTTTTGCAATAACCATCAACAAGAGTCAAGGTCAATCACTATTTCAAGTTGGACTATTCCTTCCTAGGCCAGTATTTTCTCATGGACAGCTCTATGTTGCTATTTCAAGAGTTACTTCTAAGAAAGGTTTGAAAGTTTTGATTGTTGATTTAGAAGGTAAGCCGCAAAAGAAGACTACTAATGTTGTTTTCAAAGAAGTTTATGATAATCTGTAAACCAGAGTGTTGTTTTAGTTTGCTGAGTGAAACAGATGTTCGGTGTTTTATTTTATTTCAGACACATTTGTACTGTCGTTAGGTTGTGTGGTTTTTACCAGTAGTAACTGGTGAATGGTTTTTTTTCCAGTTCAGATAGAAGTTTTGAAAGGATTTCATGCGTGTTTTTGACATGATAAATTCTCCCTATAAGTTTTTTATTCAATCTACCACGCACAAACTGACTGTATATAATTCTATATTCCTAATAGAGTTTTGTTGTCAAACCTCACATGTATTTGATCAACAATATATATTAAAAGTGGATATACATTTTGTTTGTACAGGGTTTCCGCACTTTTAAAGCAATTCAGTCAACCTAAATAACTTAACTAAATGCACTCAATTCAATAAATTCAGACAATCCAGACATAACTAAGCAGTATATCAAATCTATTAAAACTTATCGAGTTCTATCCTAAACAGCCTACCGTTTCTACTCACGATTTCAATTTAATGATTCGTCTATGGGACTACAGAGGACTAACCTTTTCAACAGTGGAATTGTTTTGTTTTGAGCTCTTCCAGTTTTATCTTTTCAGTGTATGCGCAGAGCTTTCCTTACGAACAGATCTGCTTACGAACCTCTATAACTTAACCTGAACAGATTTTAATAAATCTCATTAGAAACATAAGATAAATAAGTTTACGACAAAGACTACAATGTAGCACAATTCTGAGATTATTTGAAAACCAAATTAATTAATATGAGTTTATTTTATTAGCTTAAAGAATAAAGAAGAATAAAGAAGAATCACATTTCTAAAAATATTATAGTTTTTAAATAGCTGATAGTCACACTTAACTTTCTGCTTGTTGTATCTGGTATGTCTTTTTCTCGCCTTATGTCTTTCTATATTTAATCTTTATTAACCTCTGCAAAAACAATTCAATGGTATCCATATCAAATATCATGTAGTTTCAAGAGATTCCCTTCATATAAGTTATTAGAAGCGTGAAACTATATATAAAGAAAAACCAAAGCATGTACTTATCTTCACATGAACTACGACTGCCTCTGCTCGATGTTGTAACTATTCGATTGCTTTATTTTCCACTTGCTCTCATATACAACCTTATCAACCACCTAACAAAAGATGAGTTTGATTACTAATGGCTTAACATAATCTGAACAAATTATATAAATCTGAATCAAGCAACAGAAAAATAAGTGAATAAATAAGAACTCTATTTATACGACCTTATGTAATTAAATATTTGAGAGTCGCACTTAACTTTCTACTTGCTATGTCGGAGTTGTCTTCTACGTTGCTTTTGATTTCCCCCGATCAATATTCTACTCGGCTTCATCTTTTATTCTGGATATTCAACCGTATTCATATCAAATTAAATTGTTTTCAATATATGGATTATATAGAATCAGAATCGTGAAAGTATTTATTAAAAAAAAAACAAACTTATCTTCGCATAAAAAAATCGACCTTTTTGTACAGGTTATCTTCAAAACAGAGGGTGACGAAAGATCCAGATTCTGACTTTTGGTTGCAGATCTTGAAAATCGATCCAGGATCTACCGACTTATTTTGAAGAATATAATCATCACTATTGTTGTTTCTTCTTCATAGATCTTGACAACATGCAAAGTAATATAGATTATTAGATAAGAAAATATTGATCTTTTGCATCTAAAAAGAAAAAAACATCGATAACCATGAAAGTTCAAAAAAAAAACACAAACCTTAAACAGCATATAGATCGAGTTTAACAAAGGAGTGAACGGTTCTGATTTTTGATTTGTATCAATTTCATCCGATTTGGATAGAATTTTCGACAACGACGACTTCAAAATCGCCTGAAACCGACAAGAAGCGAAGATAACAAAGTTGTTTGGTTTAGAAAGAGACACGTTAGAAATTGTTGACCTTCCCCGAATAACATTCTAACCTAGGCTTTGAGAGTCCTAATGGGCTGATTTTGACTCTATAGTTTTAAGAATAAATGGGCATAGTTTTTTTAAAATTCCGGCCCTAATATAATCTAATTTCCTTTATTTATTTATATGCTATATATTTTCTTAAACAATTCATAGCAATTAAAATGTGTTTTTATATTTATATATATATATTTCTCTAAGATATAAAACAAATGGAAAGTAATCTTATAATGTTACATTATAATCTAATCTATAACTAAATATAAATCAAATAGATTTAATATTTTCTTAATTGTTTACTCTATTCTCATTACTTCAAATTATATACTTCCAATAAATAAATTAGTGAATTTAAAAAAAAAAATAAGTATATAATTTCAAACAATTTAAATCAAACAGATCTATATCTACTATATTATATTACAAACTAAATATCTAAGATTACAAACAAAAAGCATACAACATTGAAAGTTTGTCCCAAAAAAAAAAGTCAATCTCATGTCTGCTTAGTGAGGTTCCAGACAACTTCGAGGTATGCCCCCATTCTTTCGTCCCTTGTTTCATACTCGCCGTGGAACTGGCTAGCTACTAGCTGTGAATCACTATAAGCGTTCAGCTCTCGAATTCCGAGGCTTAGGGCGAGTTTTAATCATGCAATTAATGCTTCGTATTCAGCCTCGTTATTAGAAGCGCTGAATCCGAGCCTGTAGGATTGTTCGATGGTTTCTCCAGCTGAGGAGGTTAGCCTTAGACCGATGCCGGAACCTTGTCTTGACGAGGCTCCGTCAACGTACAGACTCCACTTCGGAGCTTCCGTTTCCAAGTCTAGTTGTTTGGAAGCTAGCTCGATTATGAAATCGGCAAGGGCCTGAGCTTTTGCTACTGCTCGAGGTCTATACTCGATATCGTATTCACTGAGCTCTATTGCCCATTTAGCTAATCGTCCTGATTGGCTAGGGCTGTGCAAAATTTTTCGCAATGGTTGTGAAGTCATTACGACGATTGAATCCGATTGGAAATAAGGTCGCAATTTTCTGGCAGCTGTTACGACAGCTAGAGCTAGTTTTTCCATAGTAGGGTATCTAGTTTCAGCGTTTATCAGACTCTTGCTGGTATAATAGACAGGTCTTTGCTCGTTTTGCTCTTCTCGTACCAGCACACCACTAACTGCAGCGGTTGACACAGCGAGGTACAAATACAGTGGTTCTCCCATTACTGGTTTGACCAAGATGGGAGGTTCGGAGAGGTAAGTTTTCAATTGCTTGAAGGCCTCCTCGCACTTCTCGTCCCATAAGAACTTCTTATTATTTTTTAGAAGTTTGTAGAATGGGAGGCACTTATTGCTGGACCTAGATATGAATCGATTTAATGCTGCGATTCGTCCAGTCAATCTCTGTACCTCTCTGGTTGTCTTAGGTGACGGCATTTCCAGAAAGGTAGTTATCTGTTTCGGGTTGGCTTTGATGCCTCTTTCGATTACGAGGTAGCCGAGAAACTCGCCTGAAGGTAACCCGAAGGTGCACTTGGCAGGGTTGAGCTTCATATCGTATTTGTTGAGGATATCGAAGCGTTCCCTTAGGTGGGAAATGTGATTTTCTCCAACTGAGGATTTGACTAGCAGATCGTCAACATAGACCTCCATGGTTTTTCCGAGCTGGCCAGCAAACATTTTATTCACTAGCCTTTGATAGGTAGCTCCTGCGTTCTTTAAACCGAATGGCATGACCTTATAGCAATAGGTCCCTCTTTCAGTTATGAATGCGGTTTTCTCTTGATCGTCGGGATCCATTATGATTTGATTGTACCCTTAAAAGACATCCATGAAGGACATGAGCTGGTGGCCAGCAGTGGCCTCGACCAAACGATCGATGTGAGGTAACGGGAAGCTGTCTTTGGGAAAAGCTTTATTTAGGTCGGTGAAATCTACGCAGATTCTCCATTTCCTGTTCTTCTTTTTTACTACTACTGGATTAGCTAGCCAGTCGGGGTAATGTACCTCTCGAATGGACCCAGCTTTCGTAAGTCGGTCGACCTCGTCGTTAACAGCTTGTGCCTTTTCTAAGCCTAGCTTGCGACGCTTTTGTTTGATCGGTTTGAAAGTGGGATCTACATTAAGCTTGTGAGTAGTGACGTCGGCGTTTATACCCTTCATGTCACTAGTGGTCCATGCAAAGGTTCCAACGTTGTTTTTTAGAAAGTCAATTAGCTCCTTCTTAGTCTCGAGAGGTAGCTCAGATCCGATACTCACTTGTTTTTCAGGATTTGAGTCGTCGATACTAACTTGCTCGGTGAGGATTTTAGGGGGACCTCGAATATTCTGTTGCATCTCACGACCCTCCTGGATCTGTAATTGCTATTGGGGCGATTCTTTATGAATTTTGAATCCTCCCAGGTAACCGATCCTGGAGATCTTTTGGTTACCGTGCACGGTAGCTATCCCTTCAGGTGTCGGGAACTTCACACATTGGTGGTAAGTTGAAGCTACTGCTTTCATGTTATGGATCCAAGGTCTTCCTAGGATCGCATGGAACGGGGAGGGTCTGTCGATGACTACGAAGTTCGTCATTTTCATGATTCCGCCAGCTATAATTGGGAGTTTGATAGTTCCCAATGAGGTAGCTGTTTCTCCGGAAAAGCCTATGAGACTAGCCTTCTGGTCGACGATTTCGTACTCGTCTATTTCCATCCCCTTCAGGGCGCTGTAGAAAATGAGATCGACGGAGCTCCCGGTGTCTACCATGAGCTTGGGTACTTCGTACCCTGCGATGTTCAGGGTGACGATCAGGGCATCGTCGTGAGGTCTTTCAAGGTTTGACATCTCACTTTCCCAAAAGGAAATCTTAGTGTTAGACTCGGGGTTAGAAGGCTTAGTTTGAGTGTTAGACACAGCCTTCCGTACATGAGTTTTAATAGAATTAACAGAGTACCCTCGAACCAGGGCTCGACTAAGGTAACGGTTTGCTCAGGAGGGCCTTGATTTGTAGGCTTTTTCCTTGGGGGAGCTTCCCAAGGATCATGTCGACCCTTTTCTTAGGAGCTGGGGGTGGTGAATCGGTCTCTTTTTCAGGAGACCTTTCTCGTTTCGGTGAGGTGTCTCTGGGACCTCTTTTCTGGTAGGGCTGTGGTTTTTGAGGTCCACATCCTTTATTTCTCCGGCTGTGAATTTAGCTGCCAGTTGTCGTTGGAGGTCCCAACATTCCTCAATTGAGTGTCCTTTCCGATCGTGATAAGAGCAGTGTTTGTTCTCATCATACCCTTTTGACCAGGGGGTTTTGTTTGCTGCGGCGACAGGTTTTTCTTTCTTATCTTCCTCGATTGCATAGGAATGTTCTCCCTGGGTCTGATTGTTTCGAGAGTTCCCCTTTTTATGAGGTCCTTTTGCTTCTGAGGCTTCACCTTTCGGGTGATTCTGTAGTTTCTTGTGGAGTTTATCCAGTGCAGCTGTTTCCTCTTCCAAGGTGACGTATCTAGACGCCTTTTGAAGAGCATCGTCGATAGTTGGGGGAGGATTGAGCGTTAGCTCCGACCAAAGTTCCGATTTATACCAGAGACCTCTTCTGAGAGCCTCGATGGCGACCTGGTCGTTTGGGTTTGAGAGCTTAGTTCTCACTGCTCTGAATTTTTCGATGTAGGCTCGTGGTGAGTCTCCCACTCCCTGTCTCATTTTCCAGAGGTCAGCCTCGGATGCTTGCTTCAGGATCTGAGTCGAGTATTGCTTCATGAAAGCGTTGCTTAACTGGGCGAAGCTATCTATCGAATTTGGTTCGAGACCAGAGAACCATTCGAGGGCTGTTCCGACTAGATTTTCGGCGCATGTCCTGCAGTAACCTGCTTCGCATTCTTCTTTCGTAAAGTGAGCTTTCACGATAGCTAACCGGAAGGCTCTCAGGTAAGCCTTTGGGTCTGAGGTCCCGTCGTATTCGGGGATCCTAATTTTTAGGGTGTCTCTTATGTAAGAGTTGGCAATTCTGTCAGTGAATGGAGTTCCACAGGTCTCTTCGATCAAGCTCTCGATTTCGGGAGCTGAGCTCGTTGCCTTGTGGACTTGAGCTCCCAATTTTTGGAGAGCTGCGTGAGTTCGTTCCATATATCTGCGAATAGCCTCAGGTCCCTCTAGAGGAAGGACACTCGGGTCATCATTAGGTACCTGTCGAACAGGCACCTGATGGAATCGTGTTCGATCATTTTCCCAAGTGCCAGGTGGGCTGATTTGCTCACTGGCCCTTGGGTTATTTTGACGAGTTAGGTTAGTGGGGCGAGTTGTAGGATCAGCATCCGTCCTTTGATGTTCATCCGGATTTGTGTTTAGGTTTCTGGCCTGAAACACCGAAGCTGACGTTCTGCCTCCGGACGGATTGGATACTCCTTCTCCTGACCTAAGAATAGGTGGTGGAGGAGGTAAGCGAGTGCTCTGACCAGTAATCTGCTCTGGTACAGAGCTGGTTGATGCTAGGTTGCTTCTCATAGCACAGGTGAGAGGCGGGCTATGTTGGGCCCAAATATGGCCCGTTAGCTGACGATAGAACCAAAACAAGTATTGGGCCGAGACAAAGCCCAACGCGTATCAGTGACCTTAGCTAAGGTTCAATACGGAGCCGGAGGCTGGAAGCTAAGGGCAATCTTCGAAGAGGTCACGGTGAAGAGGAAGCTCACATCATAACAGAAGGAGCGCAAGACCCGGTCAAAGGAAAGCTGTTTCGGATTCCTCAATAAACGGAGAGGATCTCGGAGATCAGTTAAAGACGATCAAGAAAAGTCCAAGACTATTTAAGAGAAGATCGAGGACTAAAGAAGGGAACCTATTCAACCTTTATTCGACACAATACTTTCGTTATCTCTGTAACATTCTCATTATCATTGTAATCATCAGAAAACATTCCCTGTAACCATTCTTTACCAAAATCATCAATAAGATCATTCATTCGTTCTACAAGTTCTAACGGGATTCAGCCCACGTTATCTTTCCCTAATCCTTTCCTAAACTATAACCTGACCTAAAAATCAGGAGGTGAGTTTAATCCCTCACAATTGGCGCCGTCTGTGGGAAAGAAACTATCGAATCCCTTACTCTAACTTTAGGATGAATCCTACCGATCAGACAACAAATCCGTCTGACCTTAACCTCCCGATTCAGAGCGATGGCTCACCGAACGATGGAAGCTCTAGTCTCGTAACCTCGGAGCCTCGACGCGGTGACCACCGATCTGGGCAACAGCCTCCGGCTAGCGCTCGAACGAGCCAGACTGCAACCGGAGCTACTAACCCGAGATCGTCAAGTGGAACCGCCCCCGGGCTTCCAGTCACCGAGAATCCTCAGCAGCAAGCCATTCCAAATCAAACGGAGGCTCAGCTTTCTGAGATTCGTCAGATGATGATGCAACTGGTAGACAAAGCTCAGGTAAGTGAACGTACAATGCATCAGCTAGCTGTTCGACAGCAATGATTCGAAGAGATAACTAGATCTCTAAACGCAATAACCCAACTACTGCAACGTCAAGCTCCGGGGGTCACTTTCCGAGATCGATTGACCGATCCCTCATTCCCATGAGGACGTTTAGACTTTTCTCCGGATAACATTGCTCCGGAAGGACGGGGATCTGCTTTCTCATACTGGGACAGCTCCCGTGTTTAACCCACCTATCACCAGTACTATGGGAAGTAACGTGGCGACAACCAGCTCCACACCCAGTCAGATTGCTGACCGGAGCACTCGCTTACCTCCTCCGCCGCCTGATTTTAGGTCCGGAGCAGGAGTATCCTTCCCATCTGGGGGCACAACATCAGCTTCGGTTTATCAAACCAGAAGCTCAACCCCGAATGGGGACGGGTATCAAAGGGTAGACTCCGATAACCCAAGAGCTGGTGAGCGACTTAGCCCACCAACTGCATGGGAAGATGAGCCAACACGATTCCGTCAGGAACCTGCCCGTCGGGTACCTAATAACGACCCAAATGTCCTTCCCTTAGAGGGGTCTGAAGCTATCCGTAGATATATGGAACGAACTCACGCAGCTCTCCAAAAATTGGGAGCTCAAGTCCACAAGGCAACGAGCTCAGCTCCCGAAATCGATAGCTTGATTGAAGAAACCCGTGGGACTCCATTCACTGACAGAATTGCCAGCTCTTACATAAGAGATACCCGAAAAATTAGAATTCCCGAGTATGATGGGACCTCTGACCAAAAGGCCTATTTGAGAGCCTTCCGATTAGCTATCGTGAAAGCCCATTTTACACAGGAAGAATGTGAAGCAGGTTACTGCAGGACATTCGCCGAAAACCTGGTCGGAACAGCCCTTGAGTGGTTCTCTGGTCTCGAACCAGCCTCGATAGACAGTTTCGATCAGATAACTAATGCCTTCATGAAGCAGTACTCGACCCATATCCTGAAGCAAGCCTCTGAGGCCGACCTCTGGAAGGTCAGACAAGGAATGGGGGACTCACTACGAGTCCTCATAAAAGGGGGAACCTCCGAAACAATCAAACTGAGGGAGAACATTCCTACGCAATCGAGGAGGACAAGGAAGAGAAACCTGTCGCCGCAGCAAACAAAACTCCCTGGTCAAAAAGCTTTGATAAAAATAAACATTGCTCTTATCATGATCGAGAAGGGCACTCAACTGAGGAATGTTGGGACCTCCAACGACAACTGGCAGCTAAATTCGCAGCCAGAGAAATAAAGGGAGTGGACCTTAAAAAGCCACCACCTTATCAGAAAAGAGGTCCCAGAGACACCTCTCCAAAGCGCGAGAGGTCACCTGAGAAGGAGACCGATTCGCCACCTCCAGCTCCCAAGAAAAGAGTCGATATGATTCTTGGAAAATTCCCCCAAGGAAAAAGTCTACAAGTCGAAGCTCTCTTGAGCAAGCCGTCTCCTCAATCGAGCTCCGACTCGAGGGTGGACTGTATCCTTGGAGGATCAGATATATGTCAAGACTCCGTCAACTCCATTAAGAATCACGTACGGAAGGCTGTGTCTAACACTGGACCTAAGCCTCCTAACCCGAGTCCAATACTAAGATTTCTTTCTGGGAAAGCGAGACCTCAAACCTTGACATACCTCACGATGATGCGCTGATCGTCACCCTGAACATCGCAGGATACAAGGTCCCTAAACTCATGATAGACACAGGAAGCTCTGTTGACCTTATTTTCTACAACACCCTAAAAGGGATGGAAATAGACGACTACGAAATTATTGGCCAAAAAGCTAATCTCGTAGGCTTCTCTGGAGAAATAGCTACCTCATTGGGGACTATCAAGCTCCCAATCATAGCTGGCGGAATAATGAAAATGACCAACTTAGTAGTCATCGACAGACCTTCCCCGTTCCATGCGATCCTAGGAAGACCCTGGATTCACAAAATGAAGGCAGTAGCCTCGACTTATCATCTGTGAGAACCGAAATTCGCACTGTCGATTTTGATTAAGTAAAACGGAGGAAAGCTAAGTAAACCTAACTTTCCCTGAAGGTCCGAATTCTCTGCGACAACCAACGACAAGTGATCAATAAATGCGGAAAGGTTTTATTGAGATTTGGGACTGGACCTTAAGGAAGGCTGCCTACGTACCCCTTTCGAGGATCAAGTCGGACGTAGTTCAGTTGGAAGGGTTTGAACAAGAGATCGAACTGCCTGGCGGAGTTCGTCTAGTACGAGCGTTAGTCATAGAAACGGGCATGTCGAGAATAATGCCTAGGGTTTCTATGTGCGGAACTCTAAGTAAAAGGATTGTTAGATCCTTCCGAGAGAGACAGGAGCCTGCGGACAAGATGAAAATAGAACGAGAGGTGGCCGGACGTTCTAGGTCCTCCCTTGCTAGTCTACCGCCTGAATTCTAAGTTCTTAACCTAACAGGAGCTATCTAGGTCTCCAATCTCGGATTTCTCTCTCTCTTAATGATTTCGCTCTGTCTTTCCTTCTCTCCCAAAGCTCCTTTATATACTCCTTCTTATGACGGTCTATTCTCCTTTTGGGCCGCGAAGCGGGCTTTTTCCATTTTCGTCGGCCTTCATGTTTATCGGGAAACTTGACATTTATCTTCGGGAAACTTGACATTTATCCTTCTGGAAATTTAATATTTATCTTGTTATGTGAAGATAAACGTAAATCGTCGTATCTATCTCAGACAATCGTAAGCGGACTGTCCGATCGCGTTTGGTCCCTTTCGAGCCGTTTCTAGGACTTCCGTTGTTTTCTACGATTTCTTCGGAAGATCTTCAATCCTTCGTAGAGTTGAGATGAGTGGTGTCTTAAGATAACCATCACTGTTTCGCACGAAGAATTTAAGATCTTCCTTCCCGTTGATATCTTACGAGTTTCCGAAGTGTTTCCGACGATCTTAGTTTGGAGTAAGAGCGGGAGTTTTGTACGTGGAATCTCAACGATTCGTTCCGCGAAAACTTGGGAAAGACGCAAACTACAGACTTCTGACGGCCGGGGCCTAGAACTTATGCACGGAAGCTTGTCATCCGACGATCCGAGCCAGCACGGGGCTAGCCGCCCGGCGGCCATGGCCAGCACGGGCGCTAGCCGCCGGCGGCCACGGCCAGCACGGGGCTAGCCGCCTGGCGGCCACGGCCAGCACGGGCGCTAGCCGCCGGCGGCCACGGCCAGCACGGGGCTAGCCGCCCGGCGGCCACGGCCAGCACGGCGGCCACGGCCAGCACGGGCGCTAGCCGCCGGCGGCCACGGCCAGCATGGGGCTAGCCGCCCGGCGGCCACGGCTAGCACGGGTGCTAGCCGCCGGCGGCTAGCGCCCGTGCTAGCCGTGGCCGCCGGGCGGCTAGCCCCGGGACCAGCACGTGCGTCTCGACGAGGGCTTC
Source organism: Raphanus sativus (assembly GCF_000801105.2). Lineage (NCBI taxonomy): Eukaryota > Viridiplantae > Streptophyta > Magnoliopsida > Brassicales > Brassicaceae > Raphanus > Raphanus sativus. The sequence continues at coordinate 32,457,773 of NC_079516.1, forward strand.
GATTTGATATGTTGATCGTTTTCTGGATCCTCACGGTTTGAGAGAACGGGCTCTTTGAAGTTTCCCGGCGGCCAGGACCAGCACGGGAGCTTAGCCGCCCGGCGGCCAGGACCAGCACGGGGGCTAGCCGCCGGCGGGCAGGACCAGCACGTGCGTCTCGACAAGGGCTTCGATTTGATATCTTGATCGTTCTCTGGGTCCTCACGGTTTGAGAGAACGGGCTCTTTGAAGTTTCAAGGCGGATTCCTTGTCGTTCGGCCTATCCAAACTTAGATCACTTCTCGTTTCTTCCGTATACTTTCGTATGGTCGTGTCATATCAGCTACGGACCTAATGTCTATCGGTTCTTCTTGATTGTATCATCGAAGTTTTACGACTAAATCTGAGTTGCTTTTCTCGTAAAGTTTATCGTGTAAAACAAGAACGATCGACTTTAACATAGGTTTTTTAAGCTATACGACTTGTTTTGCTTTCGACGCTTGTTTTATGGAAAGTCCGCACACGATAAATATTTTTAGCCGTTGATTTCGAGATAACCGTTTTTGACCCAAACAGTTAGCCCCCCAGCATGCAAGATGCGGGAGTTTTGTGTGCGGAAGATTTGAAAATCGAAATTTTCGGCTAGGAATATTTTATTCCGGAAAACTCTACCACCTTTGATTTCTTATAAGTAGCACATCATTCCCCTCTCATTTTTCACTCACTCTCCTTTTCTCAAATTTTAGAAAATATGGCTTTCTCTCTAAATGAAAAGAAAGATTCCGATGTCGAAATGAGTGAAACTAACCAAGCCTCGCCGGCGCAGGATGCTCCTGCCCTTACGCAGACATTCGTCGAGGGGTTCAGTTCTTTTCAGGACAAGATGGAGCGACGCCGTGCTGAGATGGAGTCTAGCGTGGCAGGTCCTAGTGCTACTTCTGTTCAGACTTCTGTGGCTCCGACTCTCGGATCTGATGTCGCTTTGACTCCGGATCCGCGGTTCTGGCTCTTGGACCCGACGTTACTCCAGTCCCGATCTCTACAATTCCAGCCTCTGGATCCGATGTCCCTTTGCCTGCTGGAGAAATTATCGTTCCGGAGCAAGCACCCGATGTCCAGGCTCGCCCTGAGGGCTCCCCTTTTGCGCCGATAGCGGTTTCGGAGGATGCGGTGGAAGTCATGCTTCCTCCTCCAGAAAGAAGAGGGAGATCGTCTTGGGACTTTCCGCGTCCAACGCTGTTCCACCATCGAAGGGACGTTCAAGAGCTAGGGTTGCCGGATCAGCGAAGAGAAAAAGGTGTACTAAGAGTGAGGAAGGCGAGGTTTCGGCGAAACTATCGCAACATCGCTCCAAGGTATTTCGTGAAACCCCCTTTCTTTTGTTGACTCCTTGATTCTCACCTTCTCTCGTGTGATCAGTTTGTATCGTTGATCGACGGGAAGCTTGGCGATTGCGGACTGGAGGTCACACGTTTGTCCAAGGAGCTGGATTCGTCGCGGGAAACTTTGAAGCGCACCGAGGCTGTGCTTCAATCGATTGAGAGCACTCATGCTGCCCAGACGTCGACGCTCGAAGCTAGGATCAGCGATCTCGAGCGTGATCTGGGAAAGACTGTGAGCTCGCTGCTCATGGCGAAGGAGGAGAAGAACAGCAAGTCCTCGGAAGTTCGACGTCTTAAGAGGCGGATTCAGCGCTTCGAGGAGATGGGAGTTTGCACTGCGACGGAGCTTGCCGGCCCGTCATCCTCGGGTACCCTGGTCCCGAGTTCGGAAATTCCAGAGGTTCAGGATGCTGGTATCGTTGCGGACAAGGGCGGTGAAGAGGTCGGCGAGGGCGATGGCGAGGCTGTTCCTGCTTCGGGTGAGTCGGAGAATGAAGGCGGTGTTCCGGAGGACGCCTAGGTTGATCGATCCCGAGAGGATTTTTATTTTGATTGTATTTCGGCCATTAGTTGGCCATTATGTATGATTTCGGGACTGGCC